>NW_010236020.1:0-46072 GCF_000690775.1 Eurypyga helias
GGGATTTCTCCCCAAAACCGAGCCCCTCGGTTTAGTTACTTTGCAGCGTGGTGCGACCTCCTGGGTAAGAAAATCCTGTGAAATTTTTTTTTTTTTCCTTTTTCCTTGGGAGAAAAGAAAATGGTCTGCAGAGCTCGGTGTTGCCCACAGGTACCTCCCGCGGGGTGGGCAAGGGATACAGGACAGGGATGGCATTTTGGGGGTGGATGGGGAAAGCAGGAGGGTCTGTCTATCACTGCAGAGGGCCTGACCCCACAGCTAAAGCTGAAGGAAGACACTGGACTCAGAAAGCCTTGCTGGGTTTCAGGGAAAACCTCTTCAGGTCTCATCCTGCACTCCAGAGCCGGCTGGGCAGAACTGCAGGCCCCCAGCCATGGCATACACCAGTACCAGAGCTGGGGGGCTGTTGGCTGCTTTATTGGCACCAAAAGAGCCGTGGGTTTCACATCATCCTCACTCATCGCTGCTGAGCATCACCTCTAAGCCAGGTGCTTGCCCATGGAGACCCTGGCCCGGAGCAGGTAAGGAAGGCACTGTGGCAGGGTGGGCTGGGCAAGCAGGGTGGAGACTTTTATAGCCAGATCACAGCTGTTTATGTATCTAGATGTCCATGTCCTGAGAAGACGTGGAAATGTCTATGCCATTAATGCAGTGGCAGATCCCTCCACATATCCCACAGCAGAGTAAAAATCACAGCCTTCACCTTTGTAACTTGGTTCAAAGTACTTCCAATAGCAGAACGGGACAAAAGCCTTTTCCACAGAAGCAAGTAAGTTATCTCAACTACATCACATCCTCTTCCTCCTTTCCTTTTTAAGCTTAAACACCATCCAGCCTTTTGGAAAAGATTCTTCAGCCCTCTCCTTCAAGCATTTCCTTGTGGTTTTATTCTACATTTCAAGTAAAAATTGACCAACCAGGTTATTTCCCATCGATGCTCATTCCAATGCTTGTGTCTGCATGTGGTTTCATTCTTGCTTTATTTTTCCTGCAGATATTTGTAGCTCTTCTTCTGCTCTTTCCATGGCTTAGGCAGGGATGCGTGGGTCTAATAGAGCCGTGTTGAGTCCAGTCCTGGTCTGCCACAAACCAGCTGGTCTCAGGGGTAAAGTGCCTCAATTTCCCCTTTGCCAAATGAGGATGACAAGTAGAGTGTAGGTGCTGACTGGAGGACAGAGAGCAGGTGAGGAAAGGTGAAACACAGCCTTAGAGACAGGTGCCTTTCTCCACAGAAGACAGAGACCTTCAGGAAGGAAAGCAAATCAAGGACACAGCAGGGGCCATTCATTCCCCTTGGGAGAGCCAAGGGAAAAAGGATGGAAGATTCGTATTTCTCCCTGAGCGGGCATTTATCAAGCACGCTATCTGCGCCTATCAAGCGGGTATCTGAATGCAGCCAGTTAATTTCAGTCAGAGGATCTGACTTTTCCAGTCACTGAAGAGGGTGGCAGGACAGATGCCCAAGAAGGGAGTCACTAAAGATCACTCCAGGATGCACAAAGAAAATTACCCCCTGCGGGAGATGGAAAAACCTTCAGCTCTGCAGACATCAGCTTTGGTGAGATTTTCATGTCAGTGCAAGGGTTTTAATGTAGCAAGACTGAGTTTGGGAGAGAAAAGGGTTATGTGGTGCGAAGGAGGAACAGCTTTTCTCATTCAATCATATCAAATGGCCCTTGCTTATCATTCACTTCCTCTCTTTATTGGTCTAAACCTCAGAAAAGGAGTTGGAAATGAAAACCCAACAGTACGGCTGTGTCTGGAGCTGCCTGCACCTGAGATCACATCTAGTGAAGGAAGAGACATCTCTGGGCAACAGGATGTGAAGACCCAACTGTGTGAAGTGTTTATAGTCCCAGGCCCTGACCTTATGTCATCTTATGTGTTACACATGTCATCTTACACATGTTGGGAGAAGCCCTTGGCTCTGTCTCGGGCTGCGGGCTGGCTGACACTCCAGCTGGTGAGTAGTTACTTTAAAGCTGATGGGACCATTCAAATCACTCTCAACTTCACTGGGTTAGGACCCAGATGTCAAACTGGTTTTGACAAAGGGATAAAACAGCAGGACAGAGGCAGGCAGGAGCACACAGGCAGGAAACAAACTGTATTTTACCATCGAATAAGGAAAGCCAAAACAGACAGACTCCGATTCTCACATATGCTTTATCACTCAGGGTGCTCTTCCTGGCCCAGATATCTTATAAAAAGGTGGAAGACGATTATAAAGATGGTTACTGAACAAATGCAACCTGGATCTTTCTTTAAAATGAGGTGATGAGGCGGGAATAAATCACATTTACAAAGTATGTGTAAGCTTTGCCAGCATCTGCTGCCTTCTGCATCAGTTTATCCTGAGTACGCAGCGTGAGTTCAACTGCTCTTTTACCTCCAGCCCCCAACCTGTTTTACACTAGAGGTGCTGCCTTCTTTAGAAGTGTCGCACACACAAATCACTTTACAGTATGGGTGAACTTGTTTCACTGCAGAGGAACTGGGCTGTTCACCCTCAGAAAGCTGCTGTTTCAAGCACCCCACGCACCCAGGCAGGTATTGTACCAGTGAATCCCAGGCCACGTTTCCAAGCTGCTCTTTGCAACCATGTGGGTTAAAAACCCATGCATATGCATTCTCCAAAACAAAGCCGTCTTCTGCTAAACCGCATGCAGTATGGGGGAAACTGGGCAGGATGTTCATATTCTTTCATGTGGCCATGCTGAGAGACCAGCGTTTTTGTCTGAGTAGCCTAGATATCTGCACTGGGCAAAGTTGCTTTTGGAGCATCCCTGTTTGCAGAGACCTTCCCTCAGTTGTGAAGCAGTCATCCGTATCTCAGCCATCCTGGGATATGCAAGGAAGAAGAGGGGGTGGGAGCCCTGGGAGCGAGGACCTCTCTGGTTCCTCTCCCAAGGATTGCCACAGTGAGCAGCTCAAAGCATCCTCCAGCCTCAGATCCAGCGGTGGCCTCAGGGGGAAGCTTCAATGATGCCTGACATGCTGATGTCGTGATGAAATACCCCATAACTTAGTAACAACCAAACATTTAGGGACTTCCTTGGCTGAAAGCTGCATGAGTACCGCTGCCTTGAAATAACAGCAGCTGGGCCCATTCCTACCCTCAGCACATCTCTGTCTGAATACACCTATGATCCAAATTCCCAGATGGAGACTCTCAGAAGAAGCTTGAGACCTTCCCACCACAGCTACTCTGTGTGATAGGAAGGTTCTGCCACCAGAAGGTGAATGACATTGCTCACATAAGAGCTCGGTACATTAGGATGAGGTGACTACAGCAAGGGGTGTGGGGGGAAATCCTTTCCTCCTGGGAGATTTCCCTCATGGCATGCCACCTCTCAGAAGAGGAATCTGTGATGGAGAACAGCAAAAGAGGAGACCCATAGGGTCAGCTCTGTGGCTTGTAACCACAACCAGCACACGTGCAGGAGTCGAAGCACCACACTGCTCAGCTACAGGATCAGCAACCGTGCAAAAACCAGCCCAGGACACAAGGCAATGACAGCCTGGGGTCAACGGAGCCACAATTATACACCTTTCCTGAGCTATTCCATTTCTTCAGGATGCAGGAAGCAGGCAACCAAAGCAAATAAATTATTCCTGAGAACTAACTCTTTGAGTCATTAATGTATTTGTAGGTAATTGTGTAGCAACGTGCAGGCAAAAATCATTTATTCTCGAAAGGTATAGGTAAAACATTTGCCAAACTAGAGAACATCAGGGAAAAAATCCTAAATAAAGAAACTTGCAATCTATTCTTTGCCTTTGTGGGGAAGTTTGGGTCTTTCTGTTCTGTTTTTTTTCTTTTTTCCTCCACTACAACCAGTCCAGATTTTCTCTCCCAAATTTGGGTATAAAAATTGTGAACTTTTCCTTTACTCCTATGGAAATAAAGGGGATGGGAGAAAAAGAAGTTTTCCATTTTATTGCCTGTTTACTAAAAAATAGTATTTTTAACAGAAGCATCTATTTGTTTAAACTTGAAATAAACCAAAAAGAGATTCTACGGTACTTGAGCTATTGAAAACCATGATTCAGTGGCAAAATTCGGTTTGGAGTCTTGGAGACTTGGCTTCTATAAACTTTGGTGCTTTCTTTGTTCAAGACAAACCTTAATATGTGGGGTGAATAAATATTTAATTTTCCCTTTTCCTGGAATGAAAAAAACCCAAAATTCCTGCTCCAGGTCCGTACCTTATGGCCGAAACCCAAGCCTAAGAAAAGGCCAAGCACAAGGGCCAGGCTGAGCTGGTCCCTCTTCCTCGTGGCTCAGCTGTTCTGCCTGGTGGCTTCAACACACTGAGAAGAGCAAAGCCCGAGTCATGCGCAGGGTTAGTAAGGAGCATTTAAATATTTGTTTTTATAAAGCAATATTAACAACTCTAGAAACCCAGAGGGGCTGTTACAATCACTGTAATACCTCTTGGTGCCCTACCAACAAGTTGCTCCGAGCAGGGCACAGCCCTGACTGTCCTCTGACCATCCTTGTATCCTGGAAGGATTCAGGCTATACAGCACCTAGAGGTAGTGGAAGAAATCATCACACAAAATCACTGATGATAACCCCTACGAGGGTGGTTCTTCACAAGAAACCTCAGTGTCCTGTTTTCCAACTACCTCCAATTCTGCTTTAAAAACGGTCCCTTCCCAATAAAATGCTGATGCACACTGACGAGGTTTCCCTGGTTTTGTTCAGAGGATATGAGGTAGGTGGTTAAAGCTCAGTGCTCTGCAGGGTCATTCTACAAGGCTCATTCATGGCCCCTCAACAGAAATTCTGATGCTTTCACCATATAAATAGGCAGACAGGTCCATGGGATAACCTGGCCCATTGAGCCTGCCAAAAGCCTCTCCAAGTCCATCTGAGGATCACAAGAACAGGACAGGAACAGGCAGAAAATCTTAGCCTGGACACAGACACCACAGCAGGAGTGTTTTTTATGCACTCTCACATTATTTCCTTCTCCTTGACCCCACACACTAGCCTGAGCCCTCTCCATGCCCGGAAGCCCTGCCTCTGCCCCGGTGCTTGCTAGCTGCGGGACCCTGTCTACACCACAGCTCCAGCTAGACCCCCAAAACTGCAGAGCCTTATGGTTTTTAAAGAAATCAAGGAGCTGATGCCCAAGTGTCCCAGATACGGCACACCAGGGCTCCCAGGCAAGGACTTGACTGCAAAATTTTCCAACGTCCATTCGCTACTCTTAAAACTACCAGACCAAGTAGCTGCAAGGTCAGGCAGATGGTTAAAATCCCACCTTGCCAGCTCACTATCCGCTCTCTTTTTTCTCTGCTTAATGCTCCTGCCAGCAGTGATTTCCTTCACTCCAACCATAATAACCTTTTCCTTCCCCTTAGGCCAGGAGCACACCTCTGTCATGGAAAATTTCCCTCCGTCTTGTACCTTCAGCCCCATCTGCCAGCAGCCGGGCTGGCAGGTTGTTTTTTTCTCACCGCTTAAAATGCTTTTGCAACAAAGGCTCTTTAATCCCCCCAGCCTAGCTAGGCACCTCTGTCTGTCTCCTCCTGGTAGGGCAGGGGAGCACAGACCTCAGAAGAAGGTACGGGGTACCCCATAGGCTGGTGGGACCAGGTGGGTGGAGGCTGGGTAAGGATATAGGGTCTGCTGAAATGGTGGGGATGGAGCAGGGCTGGGAGTGGGGAAAACATTCCAGCCAGGACACAGAGATGAAGCCACAAGGTAGTGATGGTGATCTGGTGGGGGAAGAAGAGCAGAGATCCTTCCACCCAACCCACATGCTTGCTGACTAGCCTGGAGAGGGGTCTCCAAGGCCCACAGCACAGGTGGGAAGACAGGGTCTGGCAGTCGAGCACACCACCTCTGATGGGCATCCTAAACCCTGGCAAGGGAAGAGGCAAGTCCAGGAGCAAGACACCTACTTTCATTCTCCCCAGGCATAGAGGGGGTGGCCTGGCCACTGCCTAGCCCTTCTGCCCCAAATGGGGACATTTCATCACGTCTGTGTCGGTGGAAAACCAGCCTGTCTGGAGAGGAGACAACTTGGCCAAGGTTGTGAATCTGCCTTTGAGACCACTCCACAAGTAACCAATAACTAAATTTTCATACAATGACTTCAAAGTGCATATGGTGCAGGAAAAGGGTCTCCAGCCGTGACAGGCCAGTGCTCATCACATCATTTCCTCGTGAGAATGCAAGAGAGATGATTCAGACTCAAATCAGACCGGACAAGTATGAATCACAGGGCTTGTCTCACATTCCTCCTAGCCAAAACCATCCTTGCCTGGTGCTACTTGGGGCTGGGACAATCAACCCAGACTTTTCTCTTTTTTTTTTTTTAATTTTGAGGGTCCACAAAGATCCAGTCAATAAATTTCCATCTGCGGCTTCTGAAGTGCTGGGGACACTGTGGTCCTCCAGCTGGGATAGAAATCTCAGTATCACAGCAGTGTTTGATGCAGGTAGGCAGCTGCTACCAGCATCCAGGTCCTGAGCAGCTTCTGTCAGAGCTGAGTGCCTGGGGAGAGCGTTTGTGGTTCATCCATCACCCCTTGCTCTGGAGTAGCTGTTCTGCAGGATCACACCATATCACTCCACTAAAGATGTGGGCTTTGGTGAATTTCTTCTGTTTCAATGAGAAACTGTTGATGCCAGTCAGCAGCATGTTTGGGCCAGCTCATCACCTAGCAGGGCTGGTTCCCCCCAAGCAGCACTCCTGTCTCCCCAGCCTATGCAAGCAGTATGAGCTATGGGGACCCTGGACTGGGCTCCAAGCCCCTCTCACACCCCCTTCTGTTGGCTTTTTGTCTTTGTGCCTGCATCTCCCAGGCCTGTCCTGCATCTCAATTTCCCTGCTCACAGTCCTCATCCCAGGCACTATGACACAGGTCACCGATTTGCCCATTTTGTGGCTGGAAACCCAACCGGTTCACAAGGTAGGGACTTGAGAGAAATCCAAAGCACCTCTACTTCTTCCTGCCTCTTCTCTGTTCATGTTGCCAGCTCAAAGCCGCATTGCAGCCTGGACCAGAAGGGTCAATATGATGCTTGAGAGGAACTGCAGCTTTTGATACCATAGCAGGCTGGAGAGGTCTCATGGTTCATCTAGAAGGTTGGCAATAAGGCAAATTACATCTGGGAATGCCACCTTGAGTATAAACAATGAGGAAGATGGATTTGGACTTGAACCCTGGCTTGGATCCTGGTTACCCAACAGGATAGGTGCAAACCAGCTGAGCATGGAAGAGCCTGGATTACATCTCAGCCTCAAGGAGGGCCCATGGGCATGGATCAGAGACCATGATGTCAAGCTGAAACACCCTTTTTTAAAACATCCAATACAGTATCTCCCTGGGGAAATGTCAGAAATTATTTTGCCCATTTCTAAAGGGGGATAGCAAGTAGAGCATAAAGGACTGGCTTATCTGGAGTAAAGAAGCAAGCCAGCAGGATAATCAGGACCACAGTCCAAATACTCTCTGATGGAACCAAGAATCTTACTCATGTTGACTTTGCAGATGCATCTAATTAGCATCTCTGAAAGCTTTTCCCATATACATCGTGTTGTTCGAGCTACACTGCATATATTGCATGCATTTAGTTTTTCTTTGCATAACATACATTTCTACCATGACTCTATAGGATGGAGCTGATAGCTTAACTGTACAGGTTGTTCCCTCTGAACCTTCATAATTTAGCTTTTGAATGGAACGGATGAATAATGGACTCCGTAGTGTAGTTTTCTGAATGAAAAACCTGTGGTAAAACAGCACAAAATCCTTCTTTTTCCACTGCATCCACAACTTCAGTATCTGTCTCACCTCTTCCTCTGTCTGCTCCCTCTGATGAGCTTGAGAGGAGAAGGGTCAAGTGGCAAGGTGGCCACCTGCAAAGCATGTCAGGGGAAGGAAGGAATTTCTCTCCCAGGGATGACCAAGAGTAGGCTTTATTCTTGCAGAAGAAACATTGAATGAAATACTTCAGCAGATCTTTGCAATGGAAGCCAAGCTGGGAGGGAGGTGGCATCCCTTAGTGCTATGGGAAGAAAAGCGTTTCAAAACGTCATGAAATCATCAACTAGAAACAACAGTTGAAGGTCTCCAGGAGGTAAGAGGGGCAGGCCTGATAAAGATTTCTGCAGGCCCAGGAGAAGTCAGGAGACAAAACTGAGCATCAACTGCTGCCTTCCCCTTTCTTGATCAGCTTGCTGTACTACGTGCTCTTCTTTGGAAGATGCTCAGACAATTGAAAATTATCCATTTTCTTTCTAGCAACTTGGAGTGTACACACTTTGCACAAGTTTTCCTCTCTCAGTAAGTATGGCATAATTTCAAAGACCTAGATGATCAAAAATGGGAAGCTTGTTCCCCACGACACAGGGAGGGAAACTGAGGCAGAGGGAAACACACAGGAAACATAGAGCAAGCTGGAGAGTGGGTCAAAAAAGAAAAAAGTCAGGATCTAGTTATCATTCTTCCAGCATAAAAAGTCTGGGAGAGGCGTGTAAGAGCAATTTAGGAACCCAACTCCCATCCAAACCAATGAGAACTGGGAACTTGCATCCTGCCATAAAGTTTTTAAAGTGTGGGGGGGGAAATCAACAGCAACAAAAAGCAGTTCTAAGAGTCACAAACATGTTCAGGCAGAGTGGAAGCCAAAAGAACTGTCTCAAGTCCCTGATATCTGTGATATTTGAGAAGGGGTAAACAGGACCAGCCAGCAGCATGCCAGCACCCACCAGAGAGCTCAGCAGCTTCCACCACAGAATTAGCCAGTTGCAAACAGGTCCTAATGGCTTTGCCTCATAAAGCCACAAAATCCAGAGGCTGGCAGCTGCTGTGGGCTTGTTCTTCCACTGCTTAGCCTCCCCCTAAGGAGAAAGGGTCCAGCCACAGCCTCCAACAGTCAACAAAATCCCAGAGGATGAAAGATGAGCAAAGGACAATGGAAGGCCTTTTCAAGAGTCAGGTGTATGTGTTGTAAGTGCCCTGTGGGACCAAGCTTGGCTTCCTCTCCAGGGCTGCCAACCCTTGTGTTTTCATCACAGGTTTCTCAGAGTGAGAAAGATTTATTTGCATTTAAATTTCTTTTTTTTTTTTTTTCCTCACACCACAGCTGAGCAGTTCCGATTACAAAGGACAACATGAAAATCATGATCCTTCATGCAAACCCCCAGAGGGCAAGGAAAGATCCAGTATTGCTGATGGTGGTGAAAGCAGGCAGATAAGGTGGGGTTTTTTTTCCCTTTTTAAGCCAGTCTCAAAAATTTGGCTGGCCTAAACATCAAGCCCAAGGTGTTTCAGATCCCCCATCATCAGCTGCCAGGAACACATCCCAGTGCTGAGCAGACCCCATGGAGGGGATGTCAGCACCAGCTGGCGAATGGTCCTTGGCCTCTGGAGATAGGAAGTCACTTCTCCACCAAAGCCAAGACCGACTGAGAACCTCCTGGGGGAGCAAATCACAGTACGTGCCTTCTGTCAGCAGGAGCCATTGCCAACCATTCTCACGAGGCCACTGACCAAGAGCTGGGCTTGGGATAACTGCATCAGAATTCATTAAACTAATTATTGCTTGTGTTCCCGGGTGGGTGGAGAGGGAATTCAGCAAGCAGAATAAGCATGCCACAATAGCAGGCGGTACCTCTGCATGGCCGGTGACAGAACTTCCAATAAGGCTCTGCCTCTTTCTTCACTATTTCCCCTACAACTCAAATTACAAATTTGGCAACCTCATGCTCAGCAAGTGCCTCATTCTGCAAAGACCTGACACCCCAGTGGCACTCACAGGCTCATTTAGGCTGATGCTTGTGAAGAAACACCCCCATTCCTACCTATTCTGGGGAAAAACAGTGGCAACGGTGGCCTCAGGTTAAGCCTGCCATGGGATGCTCTATGCAGGGTCCAGACCAGAGCCCTGTGCACCACGTATGTTATGGAGGTGGGAGCAGAGCAGCCCGTGCAGCCTGGTGTCCTTGGCCACCTTCAGAGCATCGTTACACAAATGTCCTTGCAAAGGAAGAGCTGATGGTAGTTCACCCCAACTCGCAGCTGCCTTTGCTGGATGTCCCCAAAGCAGGTGCTGTGGTCATCAGGGCGGGGTGATTCCCATGAGCTTAATGAGACCAGGCTATGTTCCACCTCCCATCTGACCCAGACCAAATGTCCTCCTGCTCCTCCACAGCAATCCAAATCCCAAACAGAAAGGCAGAATATGATGGAAAGGCCCTAGACAAACAGTTTACCCATATGCAGGAAGGGTGGAACAGGCTCGTTTCATCTTCCTGGTTGGGGTGGTGAAGATTTCAGGTGGATTTAACAGCTCTCAGCAGCACTTTGATGTGTTCACTTGGATGGGAGCAGCATCAGAGCAGTGCTGCGCATGTCCAACACCCTTCTTCCCAGGGTAAGACCCAAGCAGGACACAGAGGCATTGTTCCCCTTATGTATCTGGGGAGCTACTCCAAAGACCATTTAGAGAGCAGGACAGAAAAGATTCTTGGGATGTAGGAAAACAATGGAAGGTAATTTCACAGGTGGGATATCTTCGATCAACTATATAGAAAAAAATGCATTACCAGCCTTGATAATGGGTTGATAGCTGCTGACCATTGTTCTGCAGAGTTCATCAGAGATGATGGGCCAGAAACACACGAGGAAAGGCTGGATTTACACTTGCCATCCTACAGCAGTCTCCCCGTGTTGAAAACAGAGATAATGTTCATCATCGCCTGCCTCAGAGGTGTGTGCAAGGGTTAACTCATTAACCTGTTCATCCAAAATGGCACACAAAGCACAAAGCGTTTCCGTGCCTAACGTCAGCACCGTTTACTGAATAATACCCAAACTCCTGGACCAGGACTCTGGGAAGCAACAGGAAAAACACAGCGAGGTACCACTGCCAGCGTATGCCAACAGCAGCAGACCAGAGAGCAGCGGTCACATCACCACTGGCCTGGGCTTCACGTGTCACTGATTGACTCAAATTTTAATTATGTCCAATATCTCCACGTCCCCCAGGACACAAAGCTTTCAGCCAGGCTGTTCCTGCCAGCCGAAATTTCATAAAGAGAAGCTAGTGACTAAGACAGCCCAACCTTCAAGTCAGATGCTAACAGCTTTGGACAAGTGTGGGATTTTTACACCCCTATCTGCAGGAAAATCTGATGTTTAGTGCCCTGGCTGTGAGCAGGTCACTCTTAAACCCCTGAACATCCCAGGCAAAAAAAAAAAAAAAAAAAAGAGGGAAAAAAAAAAAAAGAAAAAAAGCCCGGAGGGGAATTGTACTGGCTCTAATCCCTTCTGCCATTCTGCATATTCATGGAACATTGTCATAACACATCAGCGGGACAAAAGGTCTGTCGGCACCTCCTCCTCATTCCTTTGATAAACCACGAGACAAATGCTGAGTAAACACTTGGAATCCATTCACTGCACTATTCTCATCGGGATGAGAAAGGGCTCCTCTTTCTTGCAGGCCCAGAGCTGCTCAGCCTAATAAAGTACGGCCCACGGCCTGTGAAAAGAGAGGCCTATGGATGATGAAAACATGGATTATCTCATTTCACCCTCCTTGTATCAGACCCTGCTCACATTCTGAGTGCACTTGGTCTGACACGCAATTACACACACAAAAAAATAATAATAATAAAATTAAAAAAAAAAAAAAGGCAGGGGAAGGGGGTGTTTAGCGAATGTGGGGACCGTCCGTGAAATTTCACAGATGACCTTTCCCTAGTGGGAACATTGTTAGTTTCTGCCCCTGCATCGCCAGGAGGTTTCTCATCAATATCAGCATTCCCCTGAACATTGCAGTTGGTGGGAGAAGAGGTAACACAAGACAAATCTTTGCAGGTCACTTTAATGGCACAATTCAAGCTGGTGCTGAGCCCCCAAGAAAGCGATGGGATGTTACTGAGCATCCTGTAAACAGCTCCTTGGCCATGCCCCTGCCTCTGCTCTGGTGCCTGCTTGGCAGCGGGTGTAGGCAAAGCCCTATTCTCCCTGCACAGCTGTAAACCGAGAGTCCTGAGGTCAGCCAAGTGCCTGGAGAAGGAGCGGCTTCTGCACCCACGGAGGGACACGAGCACCTTGGTGGTTTGGGATCTTTGAGCTGAAGGCACAATGCGAGCCGCACAGGTTGGCGCATATCTCCTGAACTGGTGGTCAATGAGTCCTCTTCCAGTATGGAGAGAAAACCAGCCAGCCCCTCTGGGCCAGGCTTGGGCCCCGTCAGAGCACAGAGCAGGCTGTTGGTGCTGGGAGCAACACAGCTACTTCAGCCTTTATTCACACCCCACAGACAGGCAGAGGGACCAGAGACATACTGAATGGTAACGCCCAAAAACCAGCATAAAGGGCCTCCTTATCATAAGATGTGCAGTGACTTGACCAAGGTTACACAGGGCATCGATCACCAAAGTCACCCCAAACGTTTTCCAACACCTACAGCAGCCTCCTCCATTACCCAGCTTTCTGGAGGCTGAGCTAAAAATGCCTGCAGTAAACCCAAAACAACTTTAATAATGCAAAACAGGGCAAGGAACTGGTTCTTTTGAAAACAATCATCTGAAAGAAATATTTTCCATTAAATATGATCCTTTATTTTGGAGAATATGAGCAGTCTTCAAAGTGAAAATTATTTTCAGAGATAGGACATGGGGAATGAGCACACTTAATGCAATTGTGCCCGTAACAGAAAACAAGAAACAGCTATGAATTGCTGTCAAACAATGAAGAAACAATAAATACACTGCTGATTAACTAGAGTCTCTTCACTTTCAAATAAATGGCTCATAAACCTGTCCACTGACTGAAGGAGGAGTGAATTGGTTGTAAACAGTGTACTCAACACTTTAGTCTCTGCAAAACCCTTAAGTTCATCCTTAAGTTTCTAATGGCCAGCAAAAAACCGCAAGCAGTTGTTCCTCTGCCTGGCACCTTACTTGTGGACCTTGCTATTCAAATATTTGCATTTTACAAGGTGTTTGTTACAAAACCTCCCAGAGGACTCGGTGCAGGCTCACAAACGCTCCAGTCGCTTGCTGGGCTCGAGTAAAACCCATGCGAGCCCCCAGCCAAGCAGGCGATGCCAGCTGTTTGTTTTCCCCGGGCGGGTGACTCCTCTCCCTGAGCAACCAAGATGCAAAAGCAAGTGTGAAACTTGCAGGCCTTCCAAGAGCATGTTTGTTTTGCTGCCCAAAAGCAATTTTCAGGCTAAATTGTATTTGCACGTGTAATGGCCACATTTCCCTGCCCTGGGGTGGGTGACAAGCAGGCTGCCGCCTGCCACCTACAAACACCTACACCCAACCTGCACAGCACTTCATTAAAGTATTCATCTAATGCAGTGATTTCCTTCCTCAGACGATGCTGTTATTTCCCAGTTGCTGCAGTATGAAAAAATAAAGAATTCAGCAATGCTGTTATGCCCAGATCCTCTGAGATTACTTGGGCACATAGCTTCCATTCATGTCCAAATGATCTCAGCTGTCTTCGAGATACGAGCCTCAGGGAGCTCATCACTCCGTATTACTTGCAGACACCAGTCTCCAGACAGTTTCCCTGCCTGACGAGCAGCAGCCCCAGCCTGCAGGGCTTTAGGTCTCCGAATTCAAGCCCATGGGGTAAACAGTGGTTTTGAGCATGCAAAGATGCAGAGCAATCTCCCTTCTCTCCTGCAGCCACCACTGGTACCAGATGTCCTCGACTGCCATCTCCACCAGCTGGGACCTAGCCAGGGGACAGATGGGTTTTGAAGAGGAGCAGGAACAACCCTTGGCCTGTTCTGAACAGTCTTCCAGGGACTCTCCTATGCTTTGTACCAGGTCCCATGGCTCCTGCACCCTTCCCCAGTGTTGGGACACAGGGAGCCACCCTGCAAACCAGTCACCTGGTCTCTAAGCCCAACCCAGGGCTTTGAGGATGCTCGGTGCTTTGCAGGGTAGGAGGCTTCCATATGTCCTACTCCAACCCGTTGGTCTCCAGGGCTGACTCTGACACCCCTGAGCACTGCCAGGCCCTGGGGAAGGGTCAGAATTTGGCCCTTGGTATTGATGGGGAGTTTTTCCATCAAGTCTGCAGAAGCAGCTTTGGTACCTGTTGCGTCCTGTCAGCAGCGCTCAGGTTAGAGCATCCAGCCTTAAATCGACAACGTTCCTCTCAAAACCCGATAAGTAATTGGGGGATCTGCTAATAGGGCTTGTCAAAATCAATTGGGGTTAAACACCTTTAGCTACAATAACAGTCATCTGACCCCAGGCTCCAGAAACTGCTGGGCTCAGAGGAACCCCGGGGGGGAGGCGGGGGGCAGTTATTCCTGGCTTCCCATTGCTTTGAGACAGATAAAAGAGCAGACGATGCAGAGCTGGGTAATCCATTCAGCCCGTCCCAGCCATGCACTGAAGTGACAGCTCCCAGAGTTTCTGCAGAGCTGGCTCCTCCTGGGAATTGTGTGCGGAGGGGCCAATTTGTTCAACAAAACCTGGGCAACCAGAGTTTTCTTAAATTCAATTGCCTGAAGGAGAAGGCAAATAGCATTTAAGCGGAGGAAAGTGCATTAAAACCACATCTTTGATACAATGGCTGATACACCCCATGCTGCCAACGCCTGAAATGATAATATTTTTTTTCTTAAATAAATAGTTCAGCAGCAGGATCCCAGCCTCCCCCGGCACAGGGAGGCTTCACACTGCAGCAGCTACATTTCCAGCCCTCCAGGCCAAACTGCTTCCCATCTTTGCTGGGCTCATTACCAAGGGTGAACCAGCTCAGGAGGGACCGACAGCAGTGCCCATGCTGTGCTGAGGATCCACACATCTGGAGGGCATTTTCAGCTTATGTTTCTCACCAGCCCCCAGGAGAGAGATGCAGGAACATCAGTTAGCATGGGCATCCTTCCCAGGTTGTTATGAAGGGTTTTTTCTGTCCTTGGAACTTACGGCCTTTGGAGACCTGCTGGACCTTGACACAGAGGAAGGCAAAGCAGGGTGGGTCAGGAAGAGAAACAAATATTCAGGATTTGGGGCACTTGCATAACCCCATGGGCCTCTTGCTCTTTTTTTCAGCTGTGGGATGCACCACCACCTCCTCATCCTCCCTAGGAGCTTTTCATCTGTGCCTTCCTTTTTCCTCCACCTGGGCAGCATCTGTGACTGGGGGGACATTGGGGACCTCAGAAGAGGGTCTCTGGGTATCCCAGGGAAGGCTTCTCAGGTACCTGAGACCCTGAGCTAGGCAGAAGCAATGCAGGGGAAGGGACACACCTCTCGTGCTGTGCCCCAGGCAGGATGCTCTGTTGCTGGCTGTCCCTTTGCAGAGCAGCAGCTAACTCCATCCTTAAGCACAATGAGTGATATCTGAATGAAGTCAAGCCTATAATGAGGGATTTCAATTAACTCGTCTGGTCTCAAAATTTCTGTGAAAGTATGACACAGTCAAAGAAAAGCATCCCTTGCCATGTCTCCACAAACTACAGAAAAAGCTGCTTTCAGGCTTCCCTCCCTGGAGATTTCAGCTTCTCCTGCTTCTGTGAGGACCTTAACAAGGTTGTCTCTCCCACAGTGGTCAGGCATTTCAACTTCTCACCTTGTCTGGGGCCCAAAAATCCAGTGCCAAGGTGAAAGTGAGCAACATAGAGAGCTAACAATTTCCACCATTTACAAGCAGACATGTTTGGGGGAAAAAGAGAGAGTAGTGGCTAGAACCTGAGCAGAAAAGGAGAACGGGATAATACTAGGGAATACCAGCAGGGAAAGAATTATCTAAATAAGAGTTTTCCTTCAACACCAGGGATGGGATTCTGTCTGTGAGGGATGTCACAGCATGGATATGTGCATTGTCACTAAGAATCAGCTTCAAATTTCCCTCTCTCCCCTGAGCCCAGACCCCTCCAGCAGAGACCAGACACCCACATGTGGGATCCCAGCATGAAACCTTCACTCCTGAAAAGCGATTATGGTCCCAGTGGAGGAAAAGCAGCTTTTCAGAGGAATCTAAAAAGGGAGGGATTGGTAGTGATTCAACACAAAAAAGAGCTGTGGAAAGCCTGGGGAAGACGAGCAGTGAAGGTGCCTGCCTGACCCCAGGGAACAGCAACACTTGGTCCTCCCCGGGGATGGGATGCAGCCAGGACCACCCATGCAGTCATACTCACATTGAGAGCTACAGTTCTCTGCAAGACCAAAGAAAGAATTAAAAAAGTAAAATCGCAAGGTCTCGCTGCATCCAGAATCACCTCCCCTGGAGCATGGAGATGCTGCAGGAGGGCTGTACCCCCTGCCCAGAGCACGTGCATGCTATTGTAAATCAGAGGTTGCAACCACCTGCACAGCAGAATAAATTATTCTGCTGAGATGACTTAGTTCCCTGGATGACATCAGAGCGGATCAGGCTTCAGGCAGCATCCCTTGGATGCTCCCGTCTGTGTAGGTAAGGACAGACAGGGCAAGCACTGGTTGCTGGGTACCCCTTTTAGCCCATCCTCAGGCTGCAGGAGGAGGGCAGCTCTAGGGCTTGGTCCTCTTGTTCTAGGTCCACACAAGGGGAAGAACTGCTGGCCCCCAGCCCTCTCCTGAGTCACTGCAGCATGGGAATGATCCCCCTGCATAGGAAGGAAGGGCTTGGTCGGTACTGGGGAAAGGGGACACAAACCACACAGCTGCTTGGGACAGATGTTGGCTCACTTGTGTCACATTTTATGAGATAAAAGTGAATCCACCCAGGCCAACACACTATTCCTAGTGCCAGCAGCAAGACCCTTCCGCAGGGAGATGAACCTGTGCCTTCACCCAGACTCTTTTATTCCAAAACCCCCCAAATATTAAATGCAGAGTAAGTTGAAGGACTCTGCACAGCTCCACTTGAAGGAGACTCCAATTTCTAAAGAAAGTCTAAACCAACTGTCATCAGCAGAGGAGCGCATTGTCCCCCGGAGCAGTGGCTGGTGCCATATAGGAGGTATTCAGTCTAAATTAACTCTCCCCCTAATACCTGAACAAACATTTTCAGCTTGAGACTTAATATCCCTGGACATGTCTGCTGTCTCCCAGGTGAATCCACAGATAAACAAGGTCAGCTCAGCTCTAATGTGGCTGTAAAAAGCTGTCAGTCAGCCCAGGAGGTCTGGTTGCAAGGTCAAACCAGTTCTGAAGGTTGCTGGGGCCAAACCTGGCCTGTCACTCACTTTAAGTGCAGGAAGGTTTGTGTTCTCATTACTATGTCAGGTATCCCGAATTTAGGATTAGTTGTCAGCCGCCACAACATTGTTCTTAAAAAAAAAAAAAAAAATCACAAATAAGCACGTGCACATACACATCCCCAGCCCCAAATAAATCTGTGTGCTGAGCCTGCCTGCAGCTGGGAGGTGAAAAGAAACCTATCCTTCATGAAAAGAAACAAGGGTTGTTCCCACACATTGTGTGACAGTATTGGCACAAAAGAACCCCCAGAAGAACAGCATATTTCAGTTAAAATACACAACTGAATTATATCTCCTCCAGAATAATCCACTACAGAAAAGCCTCTTTGTCCAGCGGATGGGGAATAAGACAGGGCACCCTCCATCTCAAGGTGACACGTGGATCTGTCCCGGGCCAGCTGTGAGGAAAACAGCTCTGCATGGCATGAATCCTAGGTACTACGTGTGAAATGAATGCATCATCTTCCCCAAAACCCACCAGCCATTTCAGCGTGGGGACCAGCTGGCTCTCTGCATCCTTTCTCCCAGCTACACAACACTCGTGACCAGATGATGCTCTGGGAACAAGGACCAAACCACCCGCCAGAGTCCAGTCCAACCTCGACTTGGACCTCCCACCACCAGCACATCACAGGGATAACATTCACAGTCTGGGGGATGAAAGGGAAAGTACAGATGTAGTCCTCAAGAAAAAGGTCTCCATGGTGCTCCTTTAATCACAACACTGTTTAAGGAGGGGGAAGTAGTCTGTCTGGGGTGGATACTGTGGAAATAAGTCCACAGGGAGAGATATATTAAAGGGACTCTTAGGGCAGCTCATCCCTCCCAAAATGCACCAACCTCCAGCATAAAACTCACTTGAGCTTTTGCCTCCCACCAGCTCCTTCACCTTCGGCACTTCACCTTCTGCCTCTAAAAGCAGCATAAGTCAATCCGTGGCCAGTTTATCTCTTCCTGGGGAGACAAACATCATTCCTAAACGTCCCTCCTCCTCCTCTCCCTTGGTGTTCAGCCACAGATAGTGCTTGGATGTGGTGTTTCTGATGGTGCAGGGGGCTGGCTGGCCAGGGACCATCCAGGGCAACCTAAAGGCATGTGTCTGTGACCCTGCCTGCTGCTGAAGAGGAGGGGAATTTTTCATCCCATGTCTCAGGAGGGAAGGATGGGGAGCAGGGAGCCACCCTGGCCCCTCAGGAAGAAAAAGAAAAGACAAATAAGCTACTTGGAGAAGGAATTACCAGACTGTGCACAAAGAGGCAAACCTGAAGAGACTTGTGCCAGGAAGGCCTGGAGTGAGACGGGCTGATGACTGACAGCAGCACCCTCCCTCCACAGCAGGCACTGTGGGGAGCCTGTGGCAAAGAGCAGGAAAGGCACATTCATCTCAGCTCCCGGTGTCTCCACAGACTGGTGGAGGCTGGTGTCCCAGCCCTCCGCTTGTGTTGTCATGCTCCAGCCCCCATGGAGACTAATGGGCCAGATGCACTTTGCTGTGATACCTCAAGGAGATAGATCAAACTCCAGATTCAGGAGAGGTGCCCCAAACCCCACAGAGAACACAGCCAGTGTCCCCAAGGCAGCAGAGAGGGTGGGTAGCCAATGGATCTCTGGGCCACACATCTTTGATCTCCAAGGTTGTCAGAAGACCCTGTTCACCGGCTGTGTATCTCTAGGGTTTGCTAGCAAGCAGCTCTTTCGGCACATACACACCTGAGGAAAGCATCTCAGCCACCAGATGATTTATGGGGAGAGATCATCTGAATGGCTGAATATTCCCATCTAACCGTATAAAGCCTTGGCTCCCAAGGCAAAACCAGGTCAAGAAATTGCCATACTTGATGCCTGCAGCTCCATGCTACAGTTCCCTACCACACCTCCAAAAGCGATTAGTTTTTAACCCGGACCATTTGGTTATCCAGCTAACTGCTCAGCCTTATAAAACAATTCCAACTGCACAGAATAGGGGATAGGAACCATGGCATAGCAGTTGGAACAGGAAAAGCTCATCTTCAGCTAAATTAAGTGAATCATCTACGACTTAAATGAAATTGAATTGACACTATCTGCTGCCCATCCTGGAGCAAACTTCCAAAATGGTATCTCATGGTGCAAGAAACCTCCAGAGAGCAAATAGACAACAAAACCCTGTAGAATGCCACAGGTGACCATTCATCACCTGCAGGGCTGCTACAGTTCCCCAGAAAGCTTCTCCTCCATGCTGTCCATCACAGGGACATCCCACAGCCAGTTAACAACCTCAAAAATCCTCATTTTTGTTGTCCTTTCAATTTTCAAGGCAATTTCAAAACAAAGAAACAAGACACTGTCCTTAAACATCCCCAATTATTTCAAGTTCAACCTTGTTTCAACATCCCTAGAACCATGTTTTTTCAACAATTAAGGCATTAATCTTTTTCAGATCCACTCAGGACCTTCTGTAGATACAATATTCATCTTCCTGATCTCAGGGCCAAGGAGAAAATTAGGCATTTCTTTCTTCTGCTCCTACAAGACAATACTGTCGCAACATTTGCTGCCACTTTAAGCCAGGTTATCAGTGTGTTCAGACATTAGGCTTTCCTCACGTTGCAACTCCGCCTAAAATATCTGATACTCAGTTTCATTCCATTACATCACACACTTAACATTAAAAAAAAAAAAAAACCAAACGAGAACACACCCCCTCCCCTCCTCCCCACAAAAAAAACCCAAAAACGAGCCATCTAACCAAAAATTGACTTCTTGCTGAAAGCTGTGAGAAACTCTCTTCCAGACTGTCCCAGAGAGATCTCAGGAGCTGCTGTCACCAGCTCCTTGCTCTGCTGGCGATTGCTGCATCCACTGAAGAAGGGAAATGATCCACTCAGCCACCCACTAACTCATCACCACCTGACCGTCAGAGCCCTTACTCGTTCCTACAGCAGCTTACGTGTAGGTGCCACTGCATCATCTTCTCACCTCTCCTCTCCTCATGAGTTTCAGCTGAACCAAGGTCCACTCTCCAGCAAAGACACAGTCCTGATACACTGCAGTGGTAGAGCAGCTTTGGCTGAATACCAGTTCTCATCCCTTTCCCAAAAGATGTCATTCCTCATTCTGGAGCATAGCATGATGGATGTTTTCACCACTATCAGCAAACACAATGCACAACACAACACAAATGCTCTCACAGTTTACAAAACATGTTCCTCCCCTCTCCTCCTGCCTTGCCTGCTTGAGTTCAGAGATGGCCAACTATTAAACACATCAATGTAAACGTTAGTAGATTGCTTCTAATAGGAAACAAAAATGTTTTGAGCAAAGCTAATTGCCGGGAAATAAGGTCGTTCCAATATTTCAGTGGGGGGTTATAAATCTCTTGGTTCCTGCCTCCTTCCAGCATTAAGGTTTTACAGATGTTGCTGTCAGAAGGATAAGAATGATTTCAGATGCTTGTTTCCACTGTACATTAAAAAAAAAAAAAGACATAGGAGCAAGCAGCAAATTGCTGTGCAAGTTTTCTTTCTACAAGAAAAACACACAAATCTCAACAAACAAATTATAGAAAATCTGCACTGGAATGTCTAAAATCTTATAATGGTACAAAGTATTCAACACACCGACGACTATCAAACTTCAACACATAATTCAACTCGGCCAGTTGCATTAACTGCCAAAATGCTTATTCCAGTCCTCTGCTTCTTTTTACCCTTCTCCAGCACCAAACGTTTACTGTACATGGAGGGACCCTCTAGTCCCACAGCGGGATCAGGAATCAGCCCGGTCTTTCCTGCACTGGGAGAGGAAGAGGAGAAGAGGCTGACCAGCCATGGATGAGAGATCTGATCTCTGCAAAAGCTAGACCTAGACCCAAATCCAAATATTAAGAGGGTTGCGAGAGGGAAGAAAGGCTCAATTAAATACAAGAGGATAGTTAGGGAAGAAAACGAGACCTGGTGGTTGCCCCTGAGTTGGCTGGACAGGGGTGTTAACCATTTGCATGGGTAATATCCATCACCAAAGGGGCTGACTCAGGCTCCTTCCCCCTTGCACAGAATGGCTGATGAGCTCTTGGGAAGCCCCAGACACCCTCAGGATTGGGGTGAAGCTCTGTGCTGACACCCCATGGTAAACACTGTACATGGACAAAACAGAGTGCTCTCTTTGGAAACCATTCCTTGAGCAGCAAAATCTTGTTAAGAAAAAGGAGAGTAAGGCCTACCAAAATAAAACGGCTGCACAAACAATTCTCTCCCTGGGAAAACAGAGGAAGCATGGAGAGGACCTAAGGCAGACCGTCGCAGACCAGGGATCAGTCCCTGCAGGAAAGCGCCCACCGAGTTTCTCATCATTATATTAATTGGGATAATGTAGGCATTAAACAAGAGGATTATGCTATGGGTCCTGCTTAGCACCACCACAAGATCTGTCACCTCCCCAGCTGAGCTGGTGGCCACGCCATTGGCAGTGTCTGCACCCAACATCTGAACCAGGCACCACCCAAACACAGACTCAAGTGGGCTTTGGATGCCCATGTCCAACACTGCCACCACAAAAGCCAAGGTAGCTCAAATCATGATGGGGACATGTACACAAAAGCACACTGATTTACTCAGCGAGTTGATTTAACATTCACAGGTGTCACTGTCACACTGCAGCATGTTAACTTGATCTTTATTCCCAGTAAAGCATAATCCATTCATTCTCCTTCAAATTCACTTACCTTTAACTCTGTGATGCCATCCAAAGGAGGGGAGGGCTCTGCTCCCCCCCTGCCCATCACCCTCAGTAATCTCCTTGGGACCCAGTGGTATCCCTCCCAGGGCACTAGGCTTGCTCTAAACACTCCTGATACAAGCAAAGGAGCCAGGACCTCTCACGGGAGGCATTTGGGTTGCTCTGTTTTTCCAATCCAGCAGAAGCTGTGCCTCTCCTGCTGAGAAGCCTGGAGCCTGCTCTGAAGATGATGGGTCTGTTCCAGATTTACACTGTTTTTCCTTAAGCTCAGAGATCATCACCAAGCTGTCTCTCATCCTGCTTTTGGCACCTTCTTTCATTTTAAACTGCAATCATACCCCCCAGAAAAACCCATATCCAGGCAAGAGAGCATCCAGTTCAGCTCCTCTTACATTCCCAATACAGCAGTACAACTTCTCTAACCATGGTGGGGTTACACATAGGACCCGACTTCCACAAGACCCAAGTGGAACCCTTAAAAATTAAACCAAGCCAAAAATAACCCACTGGGACAGAAAAGCTGATGTCCAACACCTCTCTTATTCAGTAGAGGGACCCACGTTTCCCAGAAACCAAATCACCACCACATATGAAGCAGCAGGTACATGTCCATCTTAAATCTCCTGATACTCACACGTGGCTGGACCCCTGCAAGGAGAGGGCTGTATTCATGCAGTCCTCGTGGCTGTGCTGCTCAGTTCCCACCATGTGGGCTACTCTGCAGGACCCATGAGTGAGGGTTATGTTTAAGCCAGCTGGACCTGGGACCAATATCTGCATTTCAAGAAGAGAAAGACACTGGGATGGCCCATTTCAGGATCAGCCTGTTAAATCGCAGAGGCCAGCACGGCATCCTCAGGCATCCGTGCATGGCAGGTCAGCACCTCCCAAGCTGTGGGTTCAGGAGACCCACTGGGTTGTAGGAGGGGTGGTGTGGGTGCCAGGTGTGCATCCCAGGGTGCCTGTTTTGGGAAGACTCCTCTGCCCCGGCTATAAATTCCATCCCCGACCGCACGTTCCCCAACGGCTCGCTGCGTTCTTCCAGCAGACGTGCCAAGACAAGCCAACACAAGGCTCCGTAATCGGCAATTTGTCGGTCTCCTGGGACCAGTGAAAGCCCAGATTAGACTTTACAGCTGACTCGAACACACAATCAACCAAGCTCTGTTAGGGCCACAAGCAACTGTGGAATGATTTAGGAGATGGGCCCTTGAAGTTGCCAATTATTTATCTAGTTCATGACTCAGACAAGCAGTTTTACTGTCCAAACCTTGGGGGAAAACATGTGGAATTAATCAGGGTCTACTGACAAAAAAAAAAAAATCAAATTAATATAAAATAATTTGAACAATGCATACAACACCAAACCTGATTTTTCCTTCCAAATAGGCACTGTATCTAAGAGAGATGCTTTTTGTTGCTTACTTATTATTCTTTTGCTTTTAAAAGGCAACACATGGCAACAGAAGTCATTTCTGCAAGCACAACAAAACATAATCTCTTCACAAAGAAAGGCAATGGCTGTTTATTCAGCAGGTCCCTTCTATTCATGAGGTTGCCATTTGAAAATAAGAATGTCCTGGAAAATAATAATAAACCAATGCATTTTTGTGATTACCCTAGAAATACACCAATTTCAGTGTTAAAACCACCAACAGGAACAAAGTTTTATGCTAATAGGTATCTATTAGGCTCCTGAGCTGCTTGTCTGTTAAGGTAGACAAAATGTTTTGGTAGTTTATTGTTGGCTGGGGTCCTCTCTCTTTTGTTTCTCAGAACCCTTGGAAAGCCACTTGAGCTCAACTCATCAGGAGCTGGATGCCTAACTCTGAGAGATGCACATTTTGTGATCTCGTGGGATTTGGGACCACCTCAGCACAGAGTGATGTCCAGAGCCCACACTCTTGGCCCAGCCAGGATCTGTGCTGCATTAATCTCTAGTTTCAAAGGTGCACATACAGATAAAAACTGAAACTTTCCTTAAAAATTACAGATTTTACTGAAATTTTATTGTTGGGGAGACTCAAGTACCAACCACATTAGAACAACGTGCTTAGATACAGGTCTGAAAACTGCTGTACCCAGTGTCAGAGAGGACAGAGATGAAGTTGAGTTGGCTTAAACCAGACTCAGCCAAGCCAGCGCTCAGCCTCACACTAGCTCTCCTCCGACCCCTCCAGCCCTTTCCAGCGCTGGTAAAGCACATCCCATCTCCCACTAGGCACCACCTCTCCCTGGGACCCCAGGGATTGACTGAGCCAGAGGCTCCAGCTTGCCTGCGGTTGGCTGCCTCCTCTCCTCCTTGATGCACAGCCTCCCAGATAACATCAGGCCAAGGTGATTATGTCCCCCCCAGGCCACCAAGCCAGATTTTCTGAATGACCTGCCCAGATCACCTCTCGTCAGCCTCACAAACCGGCTGGTGCCAGGGCTTTTCCTCTACACAAGTCACCAGGTATTGTCCTGGAGCCAGACGGTCCCCTCCTTCCTTGTGTTCACTGAAGTCTGACCATGTCACGGCTGGAGCCATTCATTTCACACACGCTCCAACGATTCGCATCCCCACCCCGGCATCAGGTCACTCTGAAACTCACCCTTCTGCCGTGCCCTCCCTGTTTGCCTTCACCATCACCACCACCCTTCAACTGACTTGCTTAAAGATGTCCCCATTAGGTAGGCTGTGATCTGCAGCCAAAAAGGTCAGGTCAGCAGGGAAAAGTACCTGCTGTGAGAGCTTATTTCATCCTGGGCAGAGGGATCACGTCCCACCTGAGATATGGGTCTCCCCATCAGACCAGCCCGATGCTCTCCAGCCAGGGCCCAGCAGCAAGCATCCCACTGCTGGTCCATCCCCAACATCTTGCTGGCAGCTGCTGATGGGTTTGCGTTACTTATGTCAAGCAGTTTCATGGTTTTGTTTTCTATCAGGGCAGCAAGAGCCTTATTTCCACCTGCCTGACCCTCATCCAGCCCAAACCCATGCTCTCACTAAGGAGGGAAGGGCTGACCACAGGGGCTCCTCTTGCCTGCAGAGCGATGGCGACTCGCAGCCATCCTGGGTGCGCACCCTTCCTCTCCTCCCAACCAACAGATGCCCATTTAAAGCAACCCAAAATTTAGAAGACCTCTACAACGGGACCTGCAGGCCCTGCCATCTCCCCCACTTTCACTAAAATAAACCTTTTGTCGGGAACGCACCTTCACCTGAGTCACAAGGCGGAGGGGACCAGGCAAATGCTAAAGACTGAGCCAGAACACATTTTAAACAGAGCAACCACTTCATGCAGCATCCCAGAGACGATTTCTTTTTATTAAGGAAGAGAGACAACCAGCATTCAGGCCAACTTAAAAGACTGAGCAGCATGATGACAGCTCCCATTTTGGGGGAGAAAGGCAGAGGGGATTCAGATTCACACTAAACCCTTGCAGCAGGTACCCATCAACATGCACCCGAAGGTCACACGATGGAGGCAGCTCCTCTTAAAATAACAGGACAGCTTAGGGCTTTATTTACCTTCAGAAAAGCTTTTTTTATTCTGCTGACAGCGACTTCACCCCTGGAGACCTTCTGGGGTGCTGGTAGTGTCACCCTTAAAGGAGTGGGTTTTGGGGACCACCAGTGTCTAAATGTGCAGGGAAAGGGGGAAACCCAGGTGTGCAGAGCTGTCCCACATCCCCATGGATGCCCACCTAATGAACCCGCTCCCCAAACAGGCTCTCACCACTACAGCACACAGCTCAGAGCTGCCACCCCACTAGTGTCCTGTCGCCCGTGCACATGCCCTACAGAGGGTCAGGCTGATGCAGACTCTCCTCCCACAGCTGCACACAGTGGAACAACCCCTCCCTTCCAGCTCCATGTACCTGTGGACACCCAATTTTAAGCAGACAAACAGCATGTTTCTTCTGCTCACACCACCACAGGTTTAAAAGCACCAAGGATCAAGTCTGAGGTGGCAAATTTGCTAGGGAATGGAGGGTCTGTCCCCACAGCAGGTCCACAGCAGCAGCTCAGCACTGTGGCAAACAGTTCCCATTTCTGACACACCTTTCAGGTGTTAAAAATGCCTTTTTGAGGCAGAAAAGCCATAATGGCATCACCTGCACTTGAGACAGAGAGCAGGGCTGGTGCTGCTGTGGGCAGGGGACAATATGGGTTATGGTCCTTCTGTCTCATCTCCATTGCCTGTGCCACAGCCCCACAGGGGAAGAGACAAGATTTGCTCCTGCAGCTCACTTGCCCATTATTTAGAGCTTGCTCTGACTTAAAAGTGAGCTGAAAAAAGATTAAGTATCCCTGAGATGCAGGCAGGGCTGAGCATTGGCAGGCAGAGCTTGCCACCAGCCTCATGAGTGGGGGCAGCTCCTCCAGCAGGCAAGGGTCTGTCGGGCAATGCATTTAGCCTTTAGCATTTCTCTTTCACCTCTCATCCTTTGCTTATTTTCTCAGTTTCATTTTAGTTAGCAATGCTTCCTTAAGGCTGGCAGTACTGGAGTAAGAAGCACTTGGGTAGGATTTTCTTTATTTTCCTTTAAACAAAGCTTCAAGGGATGATACAGAAATCTGAGTATGCTATAAAAAGGAAAAACAACTTTCCTACTTCTTGTGGTTATGGGACAGAAACAAACAAACAAACAGGAAATCAGAAAGCAAAGAAAAAAAATAAAAGCTTCAGATGATTTCTAACCAAATTTCATGCTCTGAGTGCCTGGCAGGCTTTCCAGTCACGCAGGCTTTGGGGCACCAAAGTCCCCTTCAGTAACATCAAACTCCTCAGCAACTTGGGAGCTTTGGAGCATTTACTGGTGGGCAAAATGACCCACAGGCAGCAAGCGCAGCAAAACCCCACAGCTGCCGGAGACCTCTGTCCAAGGGTTTGTGCTCCAGCCCCCACTCTGCCTCCAGCAACACACGATGAAAAACAAGGAGGCTACTCAGCCACATCCTTGGCACTGCCCGAAAACACCCCAGCACCTTCTCCTTGTGTAGCACAACCCCATTCAGAGAGTCCAAAGGAACCAGGAGCTTTGCCCTGAGCAGACCAACACAGAAATGACCAAACGCAAAGCTCTCACCTCTGCTTCTTCCCTGGATCCCAAAGTCGAGGCTGCAGGTCCAGTGCTTCCTTCTCCGGGTGTGACGCCCTGGGCTCCAGTTTGCAATTCCAAACTCACTTCTGGGGACCAGCAAGAGCCCGTCCTCACCCGCCTGGGCTGTGCTCCCTGCTGGAACCAATTACACCAATTAGCTGCACATCAGGGTCACCCTGCGTTTGTACCAAGGGCTGTCACATGTGGGGTTTTGCCAATGACTTTACCCATTTCTGCGCCCTTCAGCATCTCCTTGGCTGTTTGGGGGGGGCTCTCATCTCCCCACTTTTATCCTTTCCTCCCAGAGTTCATATTTTCATGGGACTGTGCAGTTCAGAGAGGGGAGAGCAGGGTAGATAAAGCAGGAGTTAATGAATTGCTCGTGATGGAAGAATAACAACCCAGCTAATTAATGCTCATATGTCTCCTGTCTACTGTCATTAGCTGCTGTGGTGACCCTGTGCCTACTCAGACAGCAGAAACCTACCTGCTCTCCCAAAGGGACTCAAAATTTCCCTTCTCCAGAGTAATCCCCATCGCAGTGTCTGTTAATGGATGAGTCATTTTTCCACTAATTTTCAAAATTAAGGTTATCACCTTTTATTATTAGGGTCACTTGTGCCTTATCATTTTAATTAACTGATGTTCTTATTAACTTTTAAAAACACATGTTATCTGAAGCATAATTATCCAGCCTTTTATTCTGCAGCAGAGATAGATATGAGCAGGTTAGACTCAACTGCTGAGAGATGTTATATTGCTCAAAGAAAACTGGACTCCCAAACTAGTTTTGGTTCTCAGACTCTGCCCACAACTGTGTTAACTTGTTCTTGAGGCACTTACCTTCCAGCATCAGCAGGTGCCCTAAAAAATTGCACTGATGAATTTCCCTGAAAATTTCCCTCAGCGCTACTGGCCATGCCCCAGCACAAGGCTTTGTCAGTGTAACCCTGAGAGCATCTCTGGATTCTTCTTCCCTGCCCTCTGCCAGCCAAGATGCCAACTCCACCCTGCTTCTTCCCACTCCCCGAGTCGGAAGTCCTTTTGGGAAGCATAGGGCTACTATTGCTGAAGGATGCCCAGCCAGTATCTGCATGGCCATGGCTGATGAACCAGTCCATGCTCTTCCACCATACGCCTTTGGAAGGAATAACAGGATGGAAGGGCAACTCAGAGATTCTGACAAAAAATATCAATCAACAGACAAAACCATTTAGGTTTTGGACTGTGTAGCCAGAGTTTTTTCCCTCTAAAATTCCCCTGTGAGAGGGAATCGGGTGCTTACCACTCAGCTTTTCCCAGCAGCTTCAGTTTTGGTGCTCCCCCTGCCAGCCCAGGACAGATCTCGCTTCTGAGGCACTCCGGGATGGAGAGACACCAGGAATACTTCTCTGCCGTGGTACCACGTATGCGACTCCTTCGCTACTGGAAAGTTCTCACCCAAGCCAATCTGGGAAAGTTGCCTAGTTGGTTCAGAATGGGAATGACAAGCCTATCACGACTGTAGTGGCTCAATAATTAAGTTGGCCTCGTTTAGTTGCTCTCATCCGATGCAATTAAATAACCTGACAAAAAGCACGATGTTCGCTGTCGCCAAATTACCAGTTTAGCAGATCTCAGTGCAACAAAAAAAAATTAAAATCCATCCAGTATGTTTCTTTATGGGGATTTTTTTTTTTTTTTTTTAAAGTGACACCACTTTTGGAAAAGATAGGTCTTTTAAGGTACGGGGAATACCGCCCAGCCTACGAATGCCACTTGCAAGCTGCATCCTCTCCTGGGCGAGCCTCGCACCCCTCCTTGTGGTAGATGGAGGCAACTGTCGTGCGAGCAAAACCCTCCTCCCGGGGCTCCGGCTTCCCAAAAAGAGCACAGCTGAGCAGCCCAGACCCGCTCTCACCTCCGGCACCCCGCATCGGCTTCTCCAGGTTGTGAACGTCTCCCGGGCAGAGATAGAAACAGCTCCTCCCGCTCGCCACAAGCCAGCGGTAAGCACGCGTTTCAAACGTAATCAAACCGGAGCGCGCGGATGCGCGCGACACGTCGGAACGGTTACGCTACCCCATCTTAACGTTTCTTTAAAGGTTACTTTTGGATGAAGGCTGGTTAGAGAATAAATACCAGATGCCGAAGGCAGCTATTATGTATTTTTGCAATTAGCAGAAAATCTCGGTACTTTTCTTAAAGAACATACGTAATTTTGTGGGATGTTTAGTGCTGGAAGCGATCTGCTCTCGCTGGCAAGAACAGCATCCAAGAGCCCAGGGAAGCTTCACAAGAAGTCGCACACGGCAAGCCAAATGCAACGCTTGCTTCAGGAACAGCACTTCAAATCCTGAGCTCTCTGTCGCAAGGAAGCGGTCAAATGCGCTTTCTTTCCGCAGAAAATTTTAAATTAGAAAGAACACGGTAAAATTATCCCTGTTTCTATTTTCTACGGAGATTTTGATTACGCTGCAAAAACGTGGCTGCTGATTATACTTTCATTTGAAAAATGCATCCAGGATGTTTCATGCCGTTGTTGTCTTCTATGCCCAAGGGTTTCTCCCACGGTCTGGCTACTATCTCCGCTATTGGGGTGGGGGGATACTACTATACCTTGGGATATCTTGTCCATCCAGGATGTATGGCCTGGAAAGGAAAATGGAACAGCTCCCAGAGAGCATCTCCCTCTCACAGGAGTTTGAGTGTGGAGTGTGAGGTGGGGCAGCATCTTACCTTCAGACTGTGACAGTCCTCCCCCTGAAATAAAGGCACTGACGGTTTCCATCGTAGCCAACTGAAACCAGGGGAGGTGTTCAGACAAGGACACAGGTATTGGGGTTAGAACAGAACGTGGACCTGAGAACACACGGCATCCACAGCGGGGGACTTCAGCTGGCACTGGTTTAAGACAACAGTAACAACACCCCAAACAGCATCTAAAGGGATAGCTCCATGCTCAGTCAGGAAAGAGGATCACCACGTTACATCCTTCAAATACCTCGATAGATCCTGATGGTCCCTGAAGACCTCCACAATACATTAAGCTTCACTTCTAAGACTTGATCCAACTGAGAATCCTAAACTCCCTTTTCACATCTCATGGCACCTAATAAAAGCATGTGCTGAGCACAGAAGTCGTACAAGACACCACTTTCACATGCCTTCCACGTATCTTTATGCCTACGTAGTCACACTGCAACCTTTGCCATTCCTTACCATGAAGAAACTGCATTGTGCTAAAAAGCCCTCCAGAACACAGCAGATAATATCTTTTGGGATGGTGCCTTCTATTTTCCAAGAGTTGTCTCGCTGCAGCAGCTATTACAAGAAAGTAAACCAAACCCTCCTATTTGTAAATTAGAAAGAAAAAGCACAACTCAGGCTGGTATTTGGTTTAGGATTGAATGGTTCACGCAGTGCTGGAGAGGCATTTTAGACAAAAGCAAGCATTCTGCCAAACATTTGAGGAGGAAGAGAAAATTTCTGCTTTGCTGTCTGAATGCAGTTAGAAACCAAGATGACAAAACAGCCACAGCGAAATAAGCTAGCTCTTCACGAGCATGGCTCAATTTGTCTTCATCCTGCCCAGTTTAGCTTCTACAGTTTTAACCTGAAGACAAATTCCTGCCTCCGCAACCTCTGGAATTCAGGGTGGCAGAGATGATGAGGGGAGACAGGCAACTTCTAGGCAGGGAGCGCTTTTGTATGAATTTCTATCCAGCGTAATCATGGACTAGCCAGACTGAATACAAGCATCGCTGCTGTGCGGAACAGAATCGTGCCTAATGCCGAAGTCTGACTAGGGAAGCAGAATTGACTGAGCTCCCTTAAGCGTCCTTCCTCCTCCCTCCATCATCTCACTTGCTTCCATCGAAGCGTAACAGGCCACTGCTAGTGATCTAGTGACGAAGAAATCTTTTTCATGCAACCGCTGCTTAGCGTTGTGCCGAAGCAAGACAGACACATCTGATCTCTCACATTGGAGAAAAGGGCAGAGGTACCACACAGATTTTCTGTAGCTGAAAAAAAAAAAAATAGCTTTATGTCAGTTTTGGAACAGATTATGCACCAAGTTTGTTGGCAGTAGGTTCTGATTGCTCCAGCTGAAGGAACTTGAAAGATTTTGTTTCTTCTGCAAGGCACATGGTTTGGTAAGAGCATCCCCTTCCCCATCCCCGAGAGCATCTGCAATTCAGGAAAGTAAGGGAAACACATGAAAAGGCAGAAAGCAAAGAGGATAGAGAACACATCAGCTGAGCAGATTAGAAGACTCAATAAAAACGCTTATTGTTACCAACAGAAATGCTCTACAGACCACAGGCTGAAAACCACCATCTTAAACTAAGCCATCCATGAAAAATAGCAGAGAGCAGCAAGATTAAGTTCATCTATGCCCCCCTGTCACCACTGGAAGATTTAGAAAGGTCTGCAGATCAAAAGAGAACTGCTGCTGTAAGAAACCATGAGTCTTAATATTTTTGTTACTGTCTCGTTTGATACCTGATTAGCTGAATCCTCTTTGCATCCTCTTGCAGTTTTCATTATTAGCTGTTAACCCTGGGATCTTTGGACTGTGGCAAGCGCAGAGCTCCAGGCGCCCCGTCCCCAAGTCCTGCTGCACTGTTCCTCGAAGGAATAACCTGGTCTTGCCAAGGGTTGTCCCCCTGAGCAGAAGGCCAGCTGTGTAGTCACAGACCATAGCTTTCAGACACATCTGGGTCACAACAGGGACCCAACTGGCACCAAACTTCAAGCTAAGTAGAAAAGCGATCCCCTAAAGCTGCAAGTTTCCTGAACGCTGGCAGCTGGAACCTGCCAACCAGTAATGGCAGTCTGATCGGAGGGTTCTTCCGTTTAACCCTCCCATTCTCCCCAGTGCAGCGGCAGACAGATGTGCCCACTGCTGTAAGACACAGCCTTTCACACAAGAGCTTGGAACTCCCTCGTGAACTCTCTCTCCTTATTAAGGACAAACAGTGCCAGCAGGAAGTTTCTCACACCAAGGCTATCCTCACCTGCCCCACTACGGTGCTTTCCTCCGCCTGCCCCCACCCCAAAAAACTGGCACCTTTTGGGCAGGGGTTTTCAGTTCAAGTGTCCCAATTGCGGGAGTGGGAAGTCCCCAGGGAAACTCTACATCCTCAGGATGAGGTTTCAGCAGAAGTTTTAAAGAGACACGTGGCCTATGCAGTTTTAGCAGCAGAAAGATACCTACACTGCTGGACATCCACACACACCCCCCCCCCGCGTTTCTCATCCCTTTGCCAGCCAGCTCTGCAAGTCCTTCCAGAGGAAGGTTTTAAGTCCAACATGTTGTTTCCTAAAGACACCCCCACGCGAATAAACAACCTATTTTGTGACAAAACTCTATGCAAAATGTGAAGACTTATTTCAAAAATCAGCCTGGCAACCTGTTTGTTGTCTAAAGAACGTTACGCCGTGCCCACCTCCTTTAAGAGCACAGCCCCCCGTACAGCACCCAGACGCGCGCTGCCAGGCGGCAGAACGGCATCCAAGAAATCAGCTGGTAATCGAGCAAGGAAGCATGAGAAATCAAGGGACACACACACACATAAAGTCTCCAACCGCTGCTGTGCCATAGGTCTGTGCTTCCTAGCCCGCTTCCCAAGTCCCTTTTCTTTCAGATGTGCCAAAGGAGTTATCACAGCTGTATCACCAAGAAAAGGTCTAATCCCGCAGGCTTGAACTTATCCTGTGCCTAACAGGGCCCTCAAAACTTCAGTTTTGATGGTGAAAGCAGAACTTTTACACACATACTCGTGCGTACGCGGGCTCACAAAGTATACAAAACTAATACAAACCCAATTTACATAGGTACTTACATATGACAAAGATCCCTTGTGACAGATAACTAAGCCAAACAGTCACATTAAGCCACAGAACAAAGTTTATTGGATCTCCTCAAATTCTCTGTACAGTTTTGCTGCTCGACGGACACGATGCACTGGCACATTGCCTTCAATCTTTATTTCAATCTTAAGTCCAACTTCAAGGATTGGTAACATATTTAATGGCATCTTCAATAAATAAAATGTCAAAAAAAAAAATCTAGTCCTTGCACAGACACATTACAATCCACTCCAAATTCAATATCGCCAAAACATTGTTTTTTTTCTAAAAACTTGCTCCAAAGGGTTTTTTGTTTGTTTCAGCACTTAAATACACAAAGTAGATGATGAGAGAAAACAGATACTCTATTCTGAACAGAACCTGTAAAAAACAGTAACTTCGAAACAAAGGATAATTAAATCTCTAATTAGATTAAAGAATCCTGTTTGAAGTCTTTTTAGAAAAACCCTGATTCTAACCTTCATATCAAAACACAGTTTTGCTGGATCCTATCCTATGTCAGCATACTTAGACAGTAAGAATTACTGTTTTGGGCTTTTTTAAGGGGAAATTCATAAAGCAAAAGCACGAGCCTCCCACGCTCGCAGTCATGGTCCATATATTCTGCAGTAGTAAACAGCTATTTGTGCTCAGTCCATCGTTTGAACTCTACCAAACCGGAGAGAGACTGTAGTTTATCCTTTGCTTCTGTACCCATCTCTTCCCCAGTCCAGCAGTCTCAAGAGCCTCAGCGAGATTGAGAATTCATGCAAACACAAGTCTGCCTGCACAGATCAGATTGCAGGATGAGGACCAACACGTCTGATTCTAATTAGAAGCTAGGCTTAATTTAAAGCTTTTCCTAAACAAAGTAAGTCATCAATAAAGAAAAGCTGAACCCCAAGATTTCCAAACTGCAATTCCCTGTAATTTGTAACATCTATTAGGGTATCACAAATCAATTACAGTGTCAGTTAATGCAGGAAGAACCACTCTCACTAAAATGAATTAAAACACACATCTTCAAGTCTTCTGGAGCCTTCGTCAGTGAAAGCTTAGGGCATGCAAGGAATGCGTGGTTGCGCCCCCGCAGACCTACGCATACTATGTAGGGGGGAGAAAAGTTTACAAAAGACAGAATTACACCACACCTGTGCAAACATTTAAACCAGTTTGTTTCAACTAGTTACCTGCTTACCCCAGCTATTACTGCTGACTGTACTTGGCTAATTCCAGAGAACGTGATGAAGCAGGACCCAATTTGTTTGAAGGGAATGGAACCTTTTTTCCCTGCAGGTATCTTCCCCTCTGCTGACCACATCATAACAGAAGTGCAATAATTTACAAACTTTTCAAACAAACGGTTTTTAAAATTATACAATTTTAGGGAAACAAATTCACTAGTTTAACCATAAAAATATTTCCCCGGGTAACAAACCTTAAAGCATTCAGTAACACAGTATTTCAACAATAATAATAATAATAATACAGAAAATCCCTTCCACTTGTTACAATACAGAAATGTTACAAGATTCTGCTTATTGTACACTATTTAAGAGTTTTGCCATGTTGTGAAGACCATGCTGTAATTAAGAATATACTACCAATTAAAATAAATGAGTACAGAAATACTGACCTGACTTTGAAGTTATATCCTCACCCTGTTGCAAATGAAGGCAAGGCAAGGCAAAGCCCAGGGCCCTGTCATCAAGGTACTCAAGAACTTACAAGACAGTTCACATCCAGAGTCATAAGAAAGCACCACATTCCATAAAGTACTTTGTATGTCTATTGCTGAACAGCATATTAAATAGTTTTGTGAGATCTGCTAAAACAGATTCTCCTATGAGCTGTAGCTTGACTTACAGATTCAGGTTTGGGGATAACAGGGAAGTTATGACAAGATTAGACTCTGAAAAAAATATCTGCTAAATTTGGTCCAAGCATGCGAAAAACAGACAAGGGCACAGGTGTCCCTCACTGTTTAATGCCGCTGTTCAGTTGATCCTTAAGAAACAAAAAGGTGTATGGCATTAAGTAGGGCTGCCCATGATAGACACAGTACTGTGACAAATAGTCACTTCAGAGAGATCTTTTAACTGTGATTTTGTGTGTGAGTAACTGAACTTGCACTAATAGAGAACCCTGAAATTTGTATGCTATAGCCACAAGAAATTTCCTATTTAAAAAACAGATCCATTTGTAATTCACTGCTTTTCCAATCAACATTAGATATGTGAAAAACAATTTAAAAAGCCTTTTAAAACAATTACAAAGAGTGGACTGCAGTAGCAGCTAATCAAGCAAGATTCAAGCACAAGTTTAAATGAACTTTCAAGCTGGGAATTAGCCTTCTTTGTCAAATATTTGTACAACTTTTTCAAAAACCTAAAAAGAGAGAGAAGAATATTCATTTTATGAAGTGTTAGTTAAACTGTTACTTCAAGTTAAACCAGCACACACAATAATTGGCAGTATTTAAAAAAACTATATATGTTTTTCTTTAGAACATTCACAGTAATTCTTTAATAGTCAAATTGGTATCAATCTGGGGAAACTGAGACAGAAGACCAACACGAGGCTTTGAGCAACCTGGTCTAGTGGAAGGTGTCCCTGCTCATGGCAGGGGGGTTGGAACCAGATGATCTTTTAAGGTCCCTTCCAACCCAAACCATCCCATGACTCTATGATTCTATGACTACTTCAGAAAAGCAAAAGCTCATGAAAGTAAAAAAAAAAAAGACAAGACACTGTTAAATAAAGACTAAAAGTGTGTTTAGTCCAGTTCACTTTTAAGCAGAACTAATTGATTTCTTCAAGTTATTCACGTATTAATCAGTCAGTCAAGAGTTCCACAACCTCCCCCAGTAACAGACATCAGCGCTTAATTAGCGCACTAACCACACATACCCGCGCCTCGGAAGATTGCCACAAATATGTGCCCTGCCGCTGTCATCCCCATGGTTTTATGGCTTACGAACTTACCTCATCAACAGATTTAGAGGCATCCACTTTTCTGACTTTTCCCATTCTCTCGTACAAATCTATTATAGGCCTAGTAGACTGCAGATACGTATGAATTCTAGGAGAAAGCATGGAGGGGGGGGAAAGCATTACATAGTAAAATATAAACAGATGGGAAGTGAAAAGTTTGGGAGATAGTACCTCTTTTCCAGACTCTCCCGATTATCATCGCTCCTACCACTGCTCTTGCCTCTTTCAAGACAGCGGCCAATGCATATCTACAAAAAAACATCAGAGAGATGATCACAACCAAGAACACAGGGTGCTCCCTTGAAAGCAGGAACAAAACAAAAACTCTGAAAACCTTAACAGGCTCAACACACAAAATACTGTTCGGAACTGGTAGACATAACCAGAATTCACATGGAAAGTTAGATTGTTCCACAGAAAATGTCCGACAGCTTTACGCTTGATCAGTTTATTAAAATGGGGGCTCTTAAAAATGGGGCCAGTGGAAGTAAGAGCAACATTAAGCTCTGTGGTTCGACTGGGTCTCCAACTTGAGACATTTAAAGAAGAAAATGACTTGATTTTCAAGGATGTGTTCAGACTTTCGGAAGAGCCTGCACTGAAAGGAAGTCACTGCGTGTTCTCCCAAGGTTTTTGTAAGGCTACATACTAAGTTATTCTGAGTTAAAATGTTCTTACTTGGCATAGCCATAATGAAGACTTAAAAATCAGAATCTAAGTAAAAACTGAAGAACTAACCATAGTTAAAAGCTGCCCCATGAACTAAGTTTCGAAACAAAGTTAAGCAACCAATGCTGACACATGTACACCTCATGAATATACGTATCCTACTCATGCAAGGGGACAATGGCTAAAAATTTCTTCCTACAAAGTACACCCATAGTTAAAAAAAATAATCAGAAGATTGCATAGGCACTGTTGTCTATTTTTAGATCTAGTAAAAAACATTAGAACCCCAAAATCAGCACTCCACCAAGTGGAAAAAAAAAAAATCTTCTCTAAGTTTTTAATTAAAAAAAAAACCAACCCCTCCTTGTTCTCTGAGATTAAAAAAAATGCAATTATGGAAAGAAAAAGTAGTAAAATTTCTCAGGAAACTGAGGAAAAAGGTAAGAGGAAGAAAGTTATCTTAAGGTGCTGGGATTCTTGTATCAGTTTTTACGCCTCAAGGGCGCTGACATATTAAAAAGACAGCACATCATGGCACTTGTTAAATGAATATAATGTATCACTGTCAAAATGCCCTTGTAATCTAATGAGTTGCTGAATAAAACGTTGATTACTGGCTGGTTGAGCACAGCTCAACTACGAAAATAAAGGCTGCTGCTGCTGTACTTTACAATTAAAGCAGACATCGCTATAGAGTTCATTTTGGACTAAACAACAGTTGCTAAGACTAAACAGGGTAATGTTTTCTGAAAATTATACAAATAATTTTGTATAATGGATTTAAAGTTTTTTATAAATTTTCCTTAATAATGGAATTGCCTGAAGTAGAACTTCAATACAATTCATTTGCACTATTATACCAATTAGCTGCCTATTTCAAAAACATGCAGTTTCTCATCTGCAAAAACAAGTTGCCAAGAAATCCTTGAAATTCACAGACCAAGTTTTCCTTCTACACTTCCACTCACCCATTCACTACTTGACAGAGTTTATTGTTCTTGAATGATTCTCACAGTACAGGAAGAAAGGAAGTTACAGAGTATCATACTTCATTACCTCATTGTCACAATCGAAAAAGAGAACAAAAGAAACATCCGCCTTTCCATCCATAGTCTTATTCCAGCCTTGAAGATTATCTTCATTCCTGGGAAATCCATCAATCAAGAACTTGTTCTTCTGGGAATTGGAAGCCATTGTTTGATCCATAGCCTGACAGAAGAGATTTCAATTCATGACCTCCTGCACATACAAGCATATCCCTTCCAACCCAAACCATCCTACGGTTCTATGATTACTAACAGATGCCCAGTGCCCGATACGCACGTGTCTGCCATTTCCTACTATTCTCACCAGAGGAAGGGCAATTCTTCCAAAATACTGCCACTTTGTTGCTTAATCTGCAAGAATGAACCAGCCACGAAACAGCCCTTTCCTTACCCTCTTCAGCAAGCTGATCGTGATTTCAACCGGTACGATTTCCCCCTCCTTAATGTAGTTCTCAATGAGCTCTCCATACTGCGAGCCTGGCCGTTTTCGTTCATCGCGAAGGAGGTCACCAGCAGAAAGGTGTGTGTAGCCGTATTTCTGAAACGTGCAAAACAAACAGGCATGGACTCCCCCGAATCAGCACACGTGCAAAGTTAACATCAGCTGACAGCGTCAACCCCGTCTGTCCTTGCATTACAACAGAAAAACACAGGGAACAGCACCTTGCTAGTGCCAGATCCATTCCATCTTCGTGTGTTATCTGACAGTGCAGCGCACACTGTAAGATTCTCGGGTAAAATGCTCAACGGGCCTTTTGTCAGGCATAAGCGTCCTGTTTTCACAAGTAAGTTTGTTGCATGTGGAAGCCAGTCTGTCTCCACGTCCCCAAATCGCTTCCTGACCTGTTACGCTGTGCAGTGAGCCTTTTAACAGTCACCAGACCCGATACAAGCTACACCTATACATCCTAACAGTTCAGCTAGGCCAGGCTGGATGAGGCTTGGAGCAACCTGGTCCGGTGGAAGGTGTCCCTGCCCATGGCAGGGGGTTGGAACTGGATGGTCTTTAAGGTTTCCTCCAACCTAAACCATTCCATGATTCTATGAACTACTTAAACACTTTAAGTGGTTAGCAGTTGCTGGGTCAAGTCTTGATTTACAAAACTAAGAAGTTGAGACAGTGCCTTGCTGTGTTTACACAACAGGATTGTAATTTTATCTAATTACCTACTTTTACTACAGAAAAGCACACGAGGTGATTCCAGGTCCTTTGGAGCTGGAGGAATGTTTCAAGCACAGCACGAGTCAAATCCTTTCATTCTCATTGTGGTTCTGGCACCAATTTCCTCCTCTGCCTTGGTCATATCACTTATAACTCTGCATCTAACAGCGCAGGTACACACACAGTCCTACGCAGGCAACCCTCCAACCCCAGCCCTGTGCGCTTGCCCCGGCTGCCTCCCGCCCAGGGACGAGCATGACAAACGCAGGCTAGTGGCTTCTCCTAAGGACGATGTGGCAGATGAAGGTAAACAGCTACACCTCTGTCACGCCACGTACAGTAAACAGAAAGAGAGCAAAGATCAGGTCCAAATCCATCATTATGCAGGAAAACAGGGAGCACCATTGTTCTTTTCTTTCACCTCAAACTACATCTAAAAAAAAGTTGCTGATGCCAGATACCACCAAGTTATTTATTACACCCAAATTTTGTTGGTATTTACCATCATAAACAGACAGCCGGTGCAAAAATGCAAATACACTTACCAAAAAGAAACACATTGTTATAAAGGACATTTCCGAGCACACAACACTCATTTTCTCAGCTCATTTAACACCACAGAAACTAAACGTACTATGTTCCTTGACCAAATATAGTCCATGAAATCAGGCAATAAAGACATCTCCTGGGTATCTAACCAAGCTAGCTACACACCCGAAACAGAGTACACCTACACACATTCATCCCCAAGTTTTTACACAAAACAAAAGCAGCAGCAAAAAAATGCAGGGTTATCAGCCTGGCTGCAGCAACATCCAAAGCACATTTCAAAACAAAGGTGTCTGAGCAGCATAATAATGTCACAACACACGTCTTAAGGCTGTGAACTAGGGATTTAAAAACTTGGCTAGTGGACTAAGTAGAACAGAAATATTACACAACCCACTAAGTGACTTTAAAAACATTTCAGTTGCTTTCCAATTTCACCCACAAAAGCGTGGAAAGTTAGTTCTGCCATAGTCATAATTTAAGAAGGGATATAATTACCTAAATCTCCAAAACGCTGCACAGCTGGCGAAAAAAAGGAAGCAAGATTTTGCTGTAAATAACTGTGAAGAAAAAGCTCCACAGACATCTTCTAGAAGCTCACTGTACTCCTGCTTTAATGTGCACTGCTTTTGGATATGCCTATTTAATTTCAAATCTAAATATTTACTATGAACTACAGAAGCCATAAACCAGAATAAATAAAAACCTATAAGCAAGAAACCTTATTCTGCTGAACTCTAAATTAACATGTAGTTCTTGCTAAATGTTAAAATATCATCATTCTTTAACTTAAGTTTCTACACAGGAGAAAACAGGAGGAAAATATAATCCCTTCGGTTTTAGAGGATTACCATACCATTTAATTTTCCTTGGCATTTCCTTTTTCATGCACGAAAACGAAATTGAGTCAGACAATTTTTGGAATTCTCTATCCTTTGCAGCAGCAAATGAAAACAGTTTTAATGGCTGAACAAGAAAGTAAAAGATGTAAGTGCTTTAAAGTGCTGTTGCATAAATAGACTTGTTTTAGATAACAGTAATTGTATTCTAGAGTAACCTTCAGAATGGATTAGCCAGGCAATAAGAAAAACAAACCTCTCCTTCAGGGGAAAAACATCTATTTGTTAACTGTACTGAGTCAAGAGCCAAAGACAACAAGTCAGTTTAAACAATGCAAACGAGCAGGGAGAAAGGCTTGGCTGCTGCTCTGTACATGGACAGCTTCAGAGATGCGATGCTCACGCTCCTCTTGCCAGTTTTAATCAGTGCGTAGGGGGCACGAATTTTTCTTTCATCTTGGGCGAGAAAACCCTCAGCAAGTGTCCTGAATTGGAGAAAATCATCGCATCCCCAAGAGCTTGCAAAAGAGACTGCGATGCAACTGAACAAAACCAGGGGCAAAGCAGTGCCTTGCCGAAGCTTGCACTGTGCCAGCACGACTTTCCAGCAGCGCCAAGTACATCTTGATGCAATCCTCGGGACGTGACTTGTTGCAACTACTGCCTAATTCTTCTCCTCCGAAATCAGAAAGGCAGCAGGACTGTGGCTGCCAAACAATGAAAAAGCAGTTTCTCCAGTTCTTCAAGGACGCCTATGCGCTAGATTCATCATGTCACACTGAAAGGAAGACTTGAAATAGAAACTGGGTTAAAAAAAAAACCAAAACATTCCAAATACTTGGATGGCAAGCACCTAAAATCTGGGCAGATTTTTAGATTACAGAGAAAAGAAAATATAGAATTAACTGTTCTAAAACTTGTTTCTGAGGTAATGTTTTCTCCTATGCAAGCGGACTGGCATGCTATTCTATAAGGAAAAAAGGTTAAACCAGTAAATTCCTGATACACAAAGTTTGCATTATTTTTAAAACTATTTTTATCTTTGGAGAGCCATAATCCAAATATCTTACAAAAATTGTAAGATATAGTTGTGAGATATAAATAAAATAATAAAAACATAAAAATCAACTATCTTTAGCACCACTGTGGTTATCTTCCTCCTTTGCTTTCCAAAAAAAATAAAATAATCCCAGTGCCCCGGAATGACATGCTCACGTTTCCATCAGTCCCACCCAGAGGTGCTACTCAGCAGTGCAAAGCAAAAACGTTGCTCGCTTCTCTGCCTCACAGTGGCCTGGTAAATCAGTCCCCTTCCAGCAAGACAAACGGGTACCCGCCAGCTGTATGTTCCACATCTCCAAATTACAACCCAAAACTGCAGCTTCCCCCAGGCCTGCCCCTTCTCTCCCCTGCCCTACAGCCACTTCCAGCTTTCTTCTGGCAGTCTGCATTTGCAGCTCCCACTCCACAGGCTGAACATGTTGTATTAATAAATAGATGAATAAGACTGCAAATACATGAGTCATAGCTGTGCCACGCTTGAATAAGGCAAAGCCTTCCCTACCCATCTGGGAGGCAGTGAGAAAGGAGCAGCGGCTGCGGGGACTCCTCACGCACCCATCTCTTTTCCGATTGAGCCCTGTGTGGTCCAGCGACACATCCCTCCACTACACACACAGCTTGAGACTTCCTTAAGCGAGCAGAAGCCAAGAAAAAGCAAGAGAAACACAAATTACTACTTTGACCTTGACTCCTGTCTTGGCTTATCGTTGTTACTCTGAAAGTGAAAGTCACAGGGTGTAAGATCTAAACAAATAAAATACAAACTTCTACTGCCCGAGTCCTGACCTGTCATATCTTGAGCAATCTTGACAAACAACCAAAATTTGCCCCATGTTCTCAGACACACCACTCAAGAACTACTTAAAATAAAAACAGAACCGTGTAAAGCATGAAGCCTTTGCCTTTTTTTTTTTTAAACCTAAAAAGCTTTTGTCTGTCCTATTAGCAATTAGCACATGGAATTATAACTTCAGGGTATAAACTATAACGCAGCAATAGACCTTCTGCCTGCTTAATCCAATTAAAACAATTTTGAAGACATTTTCCTGGTTTGAAATATATTCTTACCTCGGGAAGGGGAGGGGCACCAGGGAAACAAAGCAAAAAACCACATTAACAAAACAAAACACACAGCCGAGATCCCATTGACAGTGCCCCCAGGGAAAGGGGGAGCAAACAGAGCATCCCAGTGCTTCAGGAACACTCAGCTCAATAAAAGGCACCCAGTATGTTTGGGAAAGTCCAAAATCCAATGCCCAGGGAGTGAGCCTGTGTTCTGCAAAGTGGAAGCATTTAGGGATAAATCTTTGAGGGGGGGAAGCAGATTTACATGATCACTCACTATGTTTTAAAAAAGCTCCATAGTTCAGAAACATAAAACATATTCCAAAAAACAACTATGAGAACTTAATGCTAAGTGGACTGCTGATCCTTGGCACGCTAGAAAAAGATCTCAGAAGTTGAGTTTAAAGCAAACCATTTTAAACCCATTTCCTTTCAAGAAGTTAACACTGACTCTCAGTGGACTTCCAGAAGACAATTACACACGACAGCAAAACCCAAGTCCACCACTACTTTTAGACATAATGAATTCTTCTTTGCACTGTCTTCTTCACTCAAGAAAATCTTATCATATCCCAAAGCAACTGAACATCCTTTTTCCATGTGGACACTAACTTATGCTCCTATAAAAAGAGGAGGCTCAGCATCCCACCTTGTGGAATTAATTTTAGATTTAACCGCAGACATACAGCACACATGACAGAGGTGAGCTGTATTTTGGGTACACAGAGAGGGATATCTTGCACACCCCAAATCCCTACAGAATCACCTTGCCAAAACAAACAATGCTACTCAAATCTTGCTTGGAATAAAGACAAATGATTTCGCTATTATTCTTCCCCTCCAAGCCATTCGCATTTCAGGCAGAGGTCGTGAGGATTTCAAAACTAAGTACATGAAAGCAACTTTTTTCAGATTTAAAGAACTTTTTTTTTCCTTGACTTTATCATAGCCACTTTATAAGCAAAGTTCAGTAGTCAGCAATAAAATACACTCATTTTGTCCTACACATAATAATCCAACAGTCACAGAAGAGAAGAACACTGTGGAAAGCATGACGGTTACTGCAAGAACCTGCATTCAAATGACATCATTCTGCTACCTGCTGAAATATTCTGCCTCAGACAACAAACAGTTCAACAGTCTCAGGTGATGGCAAACTCCACCAAACAGAGCTGCGGAAGGTTTCCGGTGTTAATCTGCAGAGCTGGAAGGGAGAGGATAGGGACTTAGGAGGGAATTCTGCTTCACCCCTTCCTAAACAGGAGAAACTGGTCCAGAGCAGCAGTTTTGCTGCATTTGCATTTCACTGACGATTCTGTGAGTTTGTGGAACCTATACGAGTTTTCCCTCCGTACCAGAGAAAACCAGCCTGATTCAGCTGTCTCCTCCAACCTTATCTGTGAAGATAAAGAAACCTAATCGCTTACCTGCTGTTCCCTTTCATACACTGTGTCAATACCCATTTCCGCTTGCTACTGAGTCTTCTTCCCCCAAATCCTTTCTCCATTTTGCTCCAAATTTGGCATGAATACACGCCTTCTCCAGAATGAGGGACTCCAGCACATCTTGAGCAGTTTTGATTTAGGCTACTACTTAACAAATATGTATTTTGCCTGCAACGTGTCACAGCCATCTCCCTTTTCTGGGAACGCAAAGCAGAGTCAGCAAAACAATTAGAACACATCTTTGAGAAATCATTCCCAGGTAGTACATAATAGCCCCTTTACAAAACACTTAGAGCTTGTTTTTTTTAATCAAATAATTTAATGTTAAAATCATAGGAGATCTCACCTCAGCACAGTAAGACTACTTCTGCATGTGACATGTTCCGTCCCAAATCTCTAGTATGAATAGCAACCAAGAAGTATTTATAGCTCATACTGACTTTTTGTCCAGCACAAACTTCAGATTTACAGCAAGATACTGGGTCAGATTCATCTCAAATGTAAACTAATATTATTCAGTCCATTTACAACAAGGATGAATGAGGTTTATTATTACTCAGCTACAGACCCTCTTTTCTGTGGCAAACTGCCAGCAGGGATTAAAAACCCAGCAAAAATACACTTTCAACCTAAAGGCAGCATTGACTGCATACAGGCTATTCATCTGCCTGCACCAGGGCTCTCTGTGGGGCTGCCAGGGGCCAGGCCGAGGATGTGTGCTTAGAAAAGGGTGCTGCTCTAGTACCTCTGCTGAGTTTCCACCACGCTTCCCTGCTCGTGTCCCTTTCTGAAGTTTTCCAGCAGGTTCCCATCAGTCCAACTCTCCCTTCAACTGCCTCGGACCCTCTCTCCCTCATGGTTCAGCCAGTGGCTGCTGTAGAGGTTTCCGAGCGAGCAGGAACACCTACACTTCCACTGGAGTCAGCGGGTCCGAGTGCTTTCTACTGGCAGCCCACTGACTTCAATTAACTTCTTTCCATGACATCAATGGGATTAGGAGAATTAAAGGAAATTTACATGTATTATTATTTTGACTTCCCTTTCCAGGCTTAGAAAAGCAAATAAATACAGTACAAGCAAACTTAATCTTTCTTCTTTCATGTGTAGCTGCAAAGACAATTTGAGTAGCAATGACTCATCTGAACTCCTCCTAACAAAGTGGTCTTTATCCAATTATATTAGCCCATCAAGCCAAAGGCATTTATACTTTTAAACACAGGCCAGCAGACACACAAGGTACTTCAGCCCTGAGACTACATTAATGGTTTGGTGAAAGCCATTAATGACAGCCTACAAGATTCCCCTACAGTTTACAACCATGAGCCTGCTGTGTGCCAGGGGCAGAATCTGACCTTACCAAAAAAGCTTTATGAGCACAATGAACCTCTCATTCCACAATTTAATTTCATGAATAAGCCAATTTGAATGAGAGTCTGTAACTTGAGGTCAAAAATCCTACAGAACTAATGTCCTAACGGCATTTTTCAGTTTGGCATAACTTCGTTATACAACGCTGAAGACTGGGATATAATGGCAGCTTGGATGAACAGTAACAGCACTGCCAGGACATCACCAGAACAGACAACGTGCCTGTGCCAGGAGTTGCAGCTGTTCTTTTTTTTTCTACCCATAGTTTGAGAAACACGGGGATTGCTACAGTTCTTAGACATTTCTTTCAGTGCAGGTATGGATAAACTTTGATCCTACATGGCTTTCAATAAGAAAACATATACAACTGCTCAGAAGAACAACAAAAAAGTGCTGTTTCAGTTCCAACATACACTGCGAAGCTTTCAACCTTAACTACTTCTGTTATTATCCACCTGAACACAATGCAATTATTCCTGGGTCTTTCTGGTTTTTAAAAGGACAGTACCACACCATGTAGCATTCACCATTCTTTCTTAGCTACTTGTTCTACCTCCAATGGCTGTAAATATGTATTTGGAAAAACGAAAACGTGAAATAAAGATAGCAGAAGTCCAGCTATGCTGTCAGTTTTAGGGTCTTTATAAAGAGAGAACAAGATTAACCATGTACGGGGACAGGTGATCCTTTGACTTCTATCATGTTCTGTCACCGAACAAAATTTTAGCTCTATTTTTAACATTTTACTTCCACAACTCACAGCGATGGCACCGGGTCAGAAAGCCAACACTCTGCAACGTCGACTGTGCCAGCCCTTACATTTACGGGACAGGCTTCAGAAGAGACGAACTTTGTTCCCGCACACTTCAAGTCAATGCATTCCCAATCCCTGAAAACCACCTTGCCTCCGCTCCCAGGCCACACCACAGCAGCCCGAGCGGGTGGCAACCCCGCAGTGGCCAAGGTGGCCACGCAGAGTGTAGAGTCCCCGCGGCCCAGGCAGCCAGGAACCGCCCCAGGGCCAAGGCCCGGTGCTCCCC
>NW_010236021.1:0-37832 GCF_000690775.1 Eurypyga helias
AACCACTCCATGATTCTATGATTCTTTTTTAGGCATTGTGAAAGAGGGAATGGATATATTCTTTGCTTCTTTCAGAATTATGAACTTTGATCCAACATGCCCAATAGTCCACCAAATCCATCTACATTGATATCAAGATGACTTTTAAAGGTAAAGAATACTTAGTTTTTTGAGCAGTAGCTGAAGCATGAGAGGACTATTAACATTTTACCAGAACCCTGACAAATCAGCCCTTTTTAGACAGTCTTTCAGTAAGTCCTACTAGTACTATACAGTTTGTAACGCTTCAACGTATAGTGTTAAACTATCTACTTTCCAACAGGATGGACATGTTCAAGTTCAAATTATAGGCTATTGTATTTAGTTCATGTCATTGGCAAATTTGCAACTCCATAACATGACGTTAACTTCTCCACGACTGCATATGCAATTTGCTGTATTGAGTCAGTAACTGAAATGAGCCAACAATAAGGTAACTGAATTTAAGCTTACTACAGAGCTACTAATCATCAATCATATGGTGTTTTCCAGTTTACTAGCTTTGCTGTATTTTAAAGTCTCTCGATTTCATCATCTCACAACTCCTACCACCAAAAACCACAGCTCTGCTCTCAACCTATCCCTAGGGCGTGTATACAACATCTATTCATCTCATTTGATTTCATTTCAACCTCAACAGTAAAAAAACAACCAAACAAACACCACCAGAAACTATGAAAAAATGGATCTAGCAGCATTATCTAATTAGGATTTAGTAACACTTAATCCTAATTACTGTAGCAGCACTACTTTATCTTCTTTCTCATAGGTACAGTTCTCTGCCTCTTCTGTGCTAGCTTTCCTCTTGGAAGTATATGCCTGCTTGCAAACTTCAGAAAAACCGTATCATCATCAGAGGACACTTCATCCTCCACTAAGGGCAGGTAGAGAGAGAGATATTGTTCTCAACAATACCTGGCTTCATTTGAATGATCCTCTAGCATGTCTGTGCAGTGCTATTATACTCATCACTGAATAATGCTGCAGACTTAGGACGAGATAATTTTTCTCTTGACACAGCATAACTTTTTAAGGTTTACTTACTCTTTATCGAAAGGTTATAAGACATTAAAAAAAAAAAAACCAAACCCAACATGCAATGGTGTGGAAGAGGCACTTGCCTTAACTCCAAGCTTCAGTCTGCAGCACTGATCAGTGATGGGTGTGATGACACCAACAGAGTGCATGCTGAAGTATCACATAAAGGAAGCTGAAGTTCGTGAACGAGAGGGAAAAATAAAACATTGTTAAACAGTGAAAAGATGTTAGGGTGAAAAATACCTATGAGCATGGGGAAGCTAGAGAAAAATACACAACTTAAACTTTGGTCTTTCTCAAAAACTCCTAGTTATATTTGGTTTTCATTATTCTGAAGACACTCAAGCTCCTATAAAATGGTTACAAGTGAAAGATCCTTTTATTTCCTGGGTAAAATTCTGGTTCCAATAATGTTGGTGACAAATTACTCATTAAATTAAAAAATACAATACTTTAACCCATGAATAGTACTAGCCTTTATCACTTATAGCTCCTCCATTCATGTTGTAGTGAATACTGACAATTTAAGAAAGCATTATGTGCTATTTGTTTACATGTAAAAAACCTAAGTATCTAGAGACATGCTATTTAACTTATTACTATTTGCCTCATTGTTTCTTTAAAATATGCATGCACCTGTGCTATGCTGAAGATATTCTCACCTTTCCAAGTGCCCCTGCAGTACTGAACTCTTTGGTAATTATTTCAACGTGCACTGACTGTCCAACTGTAAAGGTCCTACATCCCTTCTCACTTTACAGAGCAACGATGAGTCCTTTAAGCACTCCCAATGTAAACAAATTCAGAATAATGAAAAATCTTGGCTGAGTATTGTTTTTTATGTTTAGTATCATTATATAAAAAGGAGATTATTTCTGACAAATAAGAATCCCTTCATTAGCCAAAAATACATGATCCTGAAGCAGCAGTACTTTGAGAATATCATTATGTGTGCCATGCTGAGAATGGACACAAGGTAATGGCAGGCTATGCATTTCTGGTACTAACACAAGTTTATTTAATAAACATTTAACACAATCTCTGTTACAATTTCATACTTGTCGTAAAAGACACACTGGAAGAACATAGTTATATACATTTGACCTACATTGAGGCCTCATCCAGCAGAAAATAAGACACATAGGTAATCATTACTTCAACAGTACATCTGCCCTTTCTTAATTCTGGATAAGGCTTCTCATTATTAAACTGAATTTTACACCTGCCCGTTAATCGATTGTGTCAAAAAAAAAAAACCAAACACCCACAACCCAACAAGCCAAAACTAACCACTGACATACAACATGTCATTTTGAGGGCTCATTGTATTAATTTACACCAAAATCACACAGATAGAACACTATGATAGTATCAGACTCTAAACATCTCCTACTATAGCAAAAATCAATATATGAGCTAAAAAGCTTCATATCGCTTCTCCTCTCCTTGAGGAAAGGAGGATATGGATGTCTCCCACTGCTTAACAAGGTACTGTCAGAAACAAAAGCTATCAGTATGACTACCATGGCTGACTTCATTTTTCAGTATATCCTACAGATTTTAATTGCTTAAAACATTTTCTCAAACAGGACAGAGTATTGGGAAGATCAATACAAAGTGAAACGCATCTCATGATTTTAAAGTTTTATTTGATCAAAACAATCTTAATTTTTGGTTATCTTCAATATCATTTAGAGCCAGAAGCACTATCATACTCTGTCTTTGTTTGAAATTCAGTCTTTTTCCTTTAGGGAAGAGAAAATGGAAAAATGCTTTGAACATGCCACTAAATAAATATTCTACTATTCTTAAACATGAAAATAAAATACAGATTTCTAAAGCACATGAATATTCAAATCATGTGTAGACTACAGAATGCAGGGGGGAAAAGAATATGTGAGAGACAAAGAGTAAACCAAACTTGGATCGTAAAGATTTCTGGAGTCCTGAGTCCCCTCTGTCTAAGTGACCTTCAAACAAAAGATTTATTCCAGACTTAAAAAAAGATCTTAAGTATCTGGAATAGCTTAATAACTAGCAAGCAGCATCCCCACATCTGAACAAACTGCAGGTAGAGACAACTCCATCAACAAGACAGAATTTCACTACGTACGCGTTACAGGGGTAACCCCAACAATCAGGCTTTGTTGCATCCTAATTATGGTGATACCCTCTAAGCTACTACTAAAAGGATATACCACTATCTTCTGGTAACCATGCTACCATTCCAATCAAATTATGTTATATTTACATTATCACTGAACTACATAAACTTTACCTAAATTGTAAATTACCTATGAGTGCTTTTTGGACTGGTATAGCATTATTCTAAAGCTCCTTTTTCTTTAGAAAGCAGTGTAAAAGATACAAGTGAAAATGGGCTACTGGTTTCTTTTCTTTAATTTTCTTTCTTTAAATAGAAAGGACTGTTTTTAAAACAGTGACTTCATCCTGCAAGGTGAGGTTTCTCATTTTACCGCTCAAAATTAATGCAAAATTATCCTAGAAACTTGTTTACTTCTTGTCAGGTGATAAATCAAATTAAAGAAATCATTAAATAAATAAGTAAAGGCTCGATTACTCTGTGCCAGATTACTTCAGTGAAGTAAGGAGAGCATTTAAATCACACCTGTCTGGATCTTTCTTTCATGCTTTAAGTTAATGCAAGGCAGATGCACATCAGTATTTCTCAGTGTGTTAGTTCTCCCTTCCTTGCAACACGTTCAACTTCCAGCCTCTAAAGAGACAATTTGCATATTTACTGAAGTATAAAAGCTGAAGTTGACACTACAGCTGTTTACAGATGTAAAAATCCCTAATCAAATGAGATTTGTAAGAGAGATATAGCAAAGGAAAATGAAAAAGCATGTGTAGAGTTTAACACTTCAAGGAGCATATAAAACTACAATTCCTAAAAGCAGTTCCTGGCATTTTTCTATTCTATGTTGAGTCAAAGCCAAACGAAATCAAGGTCCACAAACTGGAAAAACGTAAAGTGGCAAATTAATGTAAGAGCAAAAAGTATCAAGTTACTGCAAAACAGGTAAATTAATCCATCCTCTTCATGTTAAAACCTCTTGATTATAACCACTTTGCCTTCTGAAGCGTACAAACACTTACGTACTTACATGCAGTGTATTAATTTCTATGTTTTACCCAATATAAAAACACTATCAGTTGCTGTACGTGCATGGGAATGACTTTCAAGCACATGTAATGAAGCACGGAATAGGAAGTCACACGTTAAAATGACCTTTCAAAACAGGCAGGGCACTGTATATTGCAAAAAGAAAGTCTTTCAAATAGCGTATAAAATAACCACAAAGGACTACTCACCATGTCATATGCTGTTACAATCTTTTTCAAGACCTCTGGAACAATCCCTTGGAGCTCCATACTCGGATACTGATCATTGAGGTTCAGTACTACCAAGGGTGTATTATCAGGCCCAACCAAGCGCGTAGACACTGCCAAAATGCACTGCATAAGATTTGCTACAGGAGAGAGGCCACATAACTCTTTGAATGAAACTACTGCATTCTGCAAAAAGGAAAAAAAAGAGTTTCCTTTACAGTTAAATATGAATTTTAATGTCTTACTCTTTCAGGATAAAGCGCTTCACTGTTATAGTTGAGCTACGATGTGGAATTACCACAGCTTTTCCCTGAAGAACTGGCGGTTTTCAAAAGCAAGCAATATTACACATATATTTTAGCAAAAATGTCAAAAATTCACACAGAATTCACTACTTACATATTCTGAAAAATTCTAAGACATTTCAAAGTAATTTTTAAAATGCCAGCAAGAGAAACAAAATATTAGGTGCTGAATGTCCCAAATAAGCAAAGTGAAGTGGAAGGAAGAACTCAGCCCATTTGTAACTTTAAACATACCTGAACTATAGTCCAGACGTGCTGTGGATCTGCTGGCTCACATTTGGTGTGATTCACAAACCCAGCACTCCGCTACCGATGTCATTCCTATCACAGAATCACACTTAAATAAATTTTTAAGGTACTTTAATATAAATACCAATTTTGTACCTTTCCCTAAAATTTATTATTGTTGTATTTTATATACCATATGGTAGAATATAAAACCATACGTTTAGACTGGAAGAAAATTCTCCAATACTAGAAATACAATGTGACTCCAAGTAGCCACTGGAATTCCATGATGGGAATATTCTCAGCACTGTAATGAATTTAGAATTTTTGTACCAAGTGGGAGCTGTGATCTATGGCAGGTCTGGAGTTAGTGTTCCTGTAAGAATCAAAAAAACTCATGGAGTATTTAAGTCACAAATGTGCTCAGTGCTCCTTTTTCTCACATCTTACCCAAGCAGGGTATCTGACACAGATTTTCATTTTAATCAAAGCAACTTTCCACCGTGCTGGCATGATAAGATTCATTTGTGTACAAATTTCTTGAGAGACATAATGCCAACCGTAATGCAAACAGGAATCGAACATGAAATATTTGCTGTCCCTTCGTTAGACAAAATATCCAAAATACACTTCAAAATATGTATAACAGCATTTTCATGAAAAATTATGTGAATATCAAATTACATCTACCACAGCCACTTACAGTGTAGTTTAAGCAAACGTTCAGTAGCATCTAGTAAATGTCCTGGAAACAAATTACTTTTCTTAACGGGACTACACCTTAATGACACAATAATTACATAGTTGAAAAGACAGACATTGGGAAGTCCATTCAAAGAGATTTTGTTTGAGATAAACATCATAGGCAAGGCATCACGAACCACGATTTTACAGAGAAGTTAACGAGGATCCAGGGAGCACAGATATTAACTAATGGCAGGCAAGACAGAACTATGGCTATAACTCTTGCCTTTGGACTTCCAAACCCTATATCCAGGGATTATCCCTCATACTGTCAAGCAATTTAACATGCAACATCACATCCAGTTTAATCACTCTTGTTATACTATTATCAGTGATTAATATGTAACAAGAAGTTATGACATCGGTGTTTGACATGGTAACATATTACCTAACAGAAGAAAACAGGCTAGCTATTTGTATATAGATTTAGAGAAACCATTAAACTCACTGCTGCACACTTTCTTTTTGCCTTTTTTGTCCATCTGCTATTAAAAAAAAAAAAAAAAACCACAAAAACAAAACTTGCTTTTTCAAATCTGTCTTGTGGGGAGATTATTTTTGTTTCATAGAAATCATAACAATTTATAATACAAAATTTCAGTCATATTCAGTCCTTCAAACAAATCTCACATTCCCTTATATATGTTGATATTTATTTTGAGTGGTTTGTTTATTAGCTGTAAAACCTTAGTTATGCAGAGTTTAAATTGTGCATATTATATAATCTGTCAATAAAACTATGCAAAACTAGTATTCCCTCACGTACCTAAAATATCTTCTTGGTAGCTTTAGAGAGACGATGATGGTGAATTCAAACTCACAGAATAAAATATATAAAACACCTTTTACTATCTCATGTTCAAAGAAACCACACTGTTGAGCCTGTTTTCAATTATATCAGTTCTGGAAAATAGTGCAGCATGCACAGTAGGGAGTTTAAAGTAGCTACAAAAACTGTATGTTTTCACTGTTTCCTCAAATCTTACGTTCAGGTCTTCCTTATGTTCAGCTCTTCCTTGAAATGTATTTTAAAATACAGCACCCTTTATATCACAGAATTCTAGCCTTCAATAGGTTAACTAGAGGTAAAGTTCACTTTATATGTAGTCCATAATGTGAAACATTTATGAATCAAAATTTCATCTCCATATTTTTTTAATCATCTTTTACTGTAACAATTTCATATACCAAGTGGAATGGGAGAGCTTCATAATGCTGTAGGAATGTCTTCTTTCATATGAAGAAAAACTAGTTGTAAAACTGTATTACTATTAAAATCTTTTCAATATAAGATTATTTATGACAAAAATTTATCTACACTGATGTGCCTTTAAAATCCAGAATCGAGCCTCAGACTTTCTTTGATCAGTTTTCCCTGAACATTACATAAGAGTAAAAGGATTTAATAGGTCACTTCATTTGAAATGACGATGCTTAATTTTATTGATCATTGTTAGCATTCCATCAGAATTTTATAGATAATTACAAGCTTTATTTAATAAACACAACTTTGCAACTCACTTTAACCTACGCGTTTATTTACCTGGGATCTTTTTCGGAATCTCCAAACAATGCATTTTTGAAGTGGGATCTCTTGGCTTCCTCAAAAACAAGCACCTCAGCCTGTACTGAAATTGAATGTGTTTACTATATGCGGCTTTTACAGTCAGATAGTTTCTTCTAGAGGATGCCTTCCAATACCTTAGTGCTAATTCCATGTATTTCTAACATATTGTTGCTAGGAAGAATCACAGAAAACAAATGGTCTTTTTCAAAGTACTGCCTTCTTTTGGGAATGCGGAAGAAACAAAACCTCAGTGAAACTATGCAAACATACTTTCAAGGACAAGAATTTTTCTAATAACAAGTAAAGCCTCCTTTGTCTATCAGCTGTATTTTCTTCCTGCACTTCTATTTAACTTCATTTTTTAAAACTAAAATATTGCTGTACTTTCCTCTAATGTAGATCTAACATTCCTTCAAAGACATTGCATGAGTCAAGAGGCTCGAGTTCCAACACTGGCACCATATTTCCAGTTCACATTCAATAAAAAACGCATAATCCAAGGTTACCTCAGTAGACAGTGCCACCTAAAAGGCTATACATAATCCATTTTTAAAGCTGTTCACTATTAGACTCTAATAGCATAACTTACAAAATGCAGCAAGTTTCTTAAGAACGTATATTCCATATGAATCATCATAAAAAAATACAAGAACCAATAAATTTATTGTAAAAACTGTACCTGCATATTTTCTCTCAAATCCGTGGCATCCCGAATAGGTTGGAGAGCATTCTTGAACAGTTCATCTATTGCTTTAATCCATAATGTTCTCAAAGAAGCATATTCCCTTGATTTCTTGCCCTTCCTCACAGAGAGGCCCCGCTTATGAGGTTTCCCACCACCCCTTCGATTAGTAATGGCCACATGCACAAACAAGGAGGCATGTGCTAAAATCTCACCAGTTAACGACTGCAGAGGAACGTGCCGGTAGCCAGTCTGTAGACACTCAAAGGGAATAGTGTACTGCCCAATAAACTCATCCCCTATGTAATCATCATCCAGTACTACAAAACGCACCATGGCTAGTTCTGGTAGATTTATTTGAAATTCAAAGCTTTCATCAAAGATCGGGTTATCCCCATTCTGATGCATAGTTTTCGTCCTTTGCTCTGCACAGTCGGCAGGGATTCCATGTATTTCAACATAGACATAAGGATCCACAACATCACCTTTGGCACCTGATCCTTTGGGTTTAGGAAAGTTTTGCCCACTAATGATTTTAATATGAAGCAGCTGAGGCGAAACTCCAGGCACGGTGTCTTTCGTATTCGCGCTAAAGAAGGATACTTCCTCTCTCATGATAGCAGGACGAAGGACATAGCCACAGTTTCCATTTTGTCGAAACCAACCAATGTTAAGATCCATCATTAAGCCAGGCGTTTGAAAGTTCATTGCTACTATCTGACAACCACATTTCCAAAAGTCCTGGGGATTCATATTGCTAGAGTCAATCCTCATAGGGCTGGGAAAAACTCTCGCAAGAAAACGTTTGTTATAATTCACAAAGTCTCCTGGGTTTTCATTGGCATATTTGCTAGCAAGCACTTCATTAAATGAGCACACTTCCCAGTACTTCTGGAGCTGAAATGAAACTTGAAACTCTTTGAACTGAACTGATTTACATATGCTTACCAACTCAGAGAGTTCTTTGCAGAGCTGAAATCGTTTCCCCAACATCGAGTTTTGCTGTTCTACTCCCTCTTTCCCCACTCTCTGCGACATTTCTGCTCCTTCATCTTCATCTGTAACATCTCCCTCTAGTCCCGAACAATTAGAGGAAAGCTTCTTCGCTTTAACTAGTATTTTCCCTTTAAGTGATTCCGGTGATGGAAGATAAGACTCTTCAATGTTTGGAGATTGTGTATGTAGTTTGTCCTCCAAAATTTTCTTCATGTGTTGTACCATCACTTTCTGCTGCTTAATAGAACAGTGGTTTTCTAAACACAAAATAAGAGGGTACTCCGAAGCAAAAAATGCATACTTGTTAATAATGTCAATCACGCTACGGAAGACAATCTGTGATGTCATTGTATGCCCTGTGTAAATCACAGGCTCATTATCCGGACCATCCCATACATCCAGTTCAACACTCCGACAACCCATTTTAAGAGCACGAATGTAACCTGTGATGTCCGAAGGCCCTCGAAACTGATCCTCTATCAAGTATGTATTATGAGATGAATTTATAAAATAATGAGATAAAGGTTGTTTCATATCTTGACAAACTTTTTTATGTTCTGGATCAAATATGTGGCAGTCTGGTGAAGTAAGGTAATTCGTAAACCCATCTATAGAAAGAAAACCCTTTTCCTGACCCTCTTTGGCTGGCTCATATTTCTGAATAATCTCAAGGCTTATTTCTTCCGTGACATGTGCCATACCCTGCTCTGCTTCTAAAAACATCATGAGGTCCTTGGTATCTAGGAATTCTTTATTGCTTGAAAACTGAACCAACAGGAAATAGATTTCAGGCCTGGTACAAAGCTCATGAAAAACTTCAATAAACTCTTCTTTTGTTACTTCAGTACCAGTTTTTTCCTTGGATCTAAGCAACTCCTTGAATTTTAGTTCAATTTTATTAGTTTTTAAACCAGGATTTAAATCTTTTATAAACTGTACAGCCGTGCACAGGGGTATATATCCCAAATTATCTACATCTGATTCACTAAACATTTGTGAAAGCCATGAAGTCCGCATATTATCTTGAGTACTTTCTATCATATCGAGAGTATGTTTTCCATACGAAATCAGGTATCTTAAGCCAGTAACCCAAATATTTGCGATGTCTGCTGAGTTAGCAACAAGATCTAGCGACTCATAGTTTTCTCCATATATAATTGAAAAAGCACAGTCTTCTGATATCTGGTCATATATTCCATTGCTGCGAAAAATGTCTGTATTTTTTCCTGTTCTTACTTCTTTGATAGATTTAATATCAATCTTTGCTTTTTCAGAATCCTTTTTCGAAGGTTCCCAGCGTAGAGACTGCATATCTGCATCTAAAAGAAAGTATCGGTGATACACCCTGGAGTTGGATCGAATCTTTTTGAGCTCAGAGCCTTCAACCATCGCGTTTATACAGTCACTTGCACTGCTGATCTTCTTCTCAGTTGGCATACTGCTGAATGACACAGTCTTTTTCCGTTCTCGCTTTTGTTTCGTACCATCCTGGAAAACAAGGGGGGAGAAAAAGAAAACATGTATCAGGATGATTTTGCTCAACACTGAAATAGGTTTCAGCTTATAGCTGAAAGTTCATAAAGTAGTTCACAAAGGTCTAGCATCTATGCGATGACAAGTAAGATGGGAATTCTTATGGGAAGCATCAGAAATGATAATACTAATAATGCCTTAATATTTGTTCTTGCCTATATAAGTGATCTTCCAGGGTTTGTTTGTTTGTTTGTATAAACACAACATTAAACAAAGCAAGTTGTGAATGCTAATGAAGTAATAATGCTGTATAAAAGCACTTTATTTTATCAGTAATAACCTACTTACAGAAATAATGGATTCTGCAGCCAACATAGCAGAGGAAAGCCAAAGTAAGCTTTCCTCTGAGTCCTTATACAGTCCTACAGGTGGTTGTTGAACTTCGTCAGTACAAAATATAATGCTTTAATACTATGCTGACACCAGAGAAACACTAATACGCAATTAATTACGTAAAATCCATAGGACATGGTCCTAATCTAAGTATGCAAGATGTTAGCAACGCTTACTACAGATGCTCCCTTCTCTACGGCACCTATCCAATTCTTCCCACTGACTGCCCAGAGCGCTGATGCATGCATCCCACCCCTGCTCTAGGAAAACACCATGTTCCTCATGAGAAGCTACACTGAAACACAAGTGACTAGACTGGTGTAGATGTAATTCACTGCAAATGCTGAGTTTCAGGAAATAAAACAATGACTCCGGAGGGAAATGTGTGAGAGGACTCAAGTTTAGCTGGTTCCAAAGACGTTACATATCATTGGAAAGAACTTGAATGTAAGTGCAAGACCTGGTCAGGAAGGGAAGTGATTTACCTTTGCTCTTAAAACAATCAAATAACCTAGAGTTCTCAGCTTACTAGAGAAAGCTTGGGTAGAAAACTAGATATATAAAGCAAGAAAGCAAGTCATTTAGCTACCTCTATTTGCTGTTTATATTAATTCAAACAAGTGCAAACAAATTAGTAACAGATGACAAGTATAATCAATTGCATGAGAAAGAGCTGAATTTAAGAAAATCTGCATTAAGAAATTTCTTTATTTTTTGAGATTGAAAAAATTCTGCAAGTGTTTTGTTTGGGGTTTTTTTTAAGAGTATCATGTGTCTTCATAACTTTTAGTCTGAATTAATACTTCCATGAAATAACCTTTTTCCTTTAGATACCCTGTTTAGAAGTCGTGTTCTTATATTCCAGCATGGGTCAAAAAATTACTTTTCCAGCTTTATACAAAAAGAATGTTGATTTTCCCTCTAACAGTCTTCCATCTGAAGTATGTTCCATTGCAAATCAGCATTGCTTATATGGCAGAAAGGAGAGGGAAAAAAAACATTTAACGATTGCTACGCTGAACAGATGTTCAAATAAAACCCATCCATTACAAAATGCATTTCCAGTTCAAGGCATACGTGCTGTATGTTTAATTTCATTAAATTGAAAATGCAGAATTTTGGTTTTGTAATTTAACTTACAAGCATCCAAAAAACCTTTCATTGAAAACAATGACTAGTAAAGTAAGTACACTTAATATTTGCCATTCTGTGTTTTAGAAAATTAATCAGCCATATGATACTTGCACCTTTAATTTGCTTCACACAAGTTCTCATGAGACCAGTAAAAGTGAACAACCCTACAGAGGACTGTTTTATTTCTAACTCCAGATCAAACACCTGCAATGGATACTGCACAAGGCTGACTCTTGGAATCTTATTACATGTAGTTTTGGCACAAGGACTGCTCTCAAACAAAACCAAGTTTCTTTAATTTAAAAAAATACTAAATTACAAATGTGATTTTTGTGTACAAAGGTTTTTGTTTTATTTTAAGCCTAGCTTCTTGTCTATTCTACCTGTCTATCTACACCTCCTAACCTGAAAAAGTGGCAAGGGACAGCCCCACTGAAAGGAACAATGACATTCCAGTCCAGGATCTTAGGGCTTGTGACGAAGCATGCTGAAACTCCTTAATGTTCCAGATTTCTCAGTCACAAATCTAAGAGGGGAATATGATTCTCGAGCTCTTCAGCAAGAGACAGCTGACAGATAACCTCCTGACACCAGAACCGTCAAGGCCTGGGAAGTATTACCTTGCCTGACCATGATCCATATTTACCAAACAGAAGGAAGTTCTGTGCCTTTCTCTATGTTCAGGATTGTGTCTGATCCAAGACACTGAATGGCAAGGGAGAAAAAACCTGCCATTTCTTCATGCCATCTGATGTAAACAGGTCCATCTCAAGGCAACCCCATTCCCAACTCTAGTTACCTAAAGACTGAGTTGGAGTTCACACATGCGGATCAGAGGAATAATTCAATCTACCACATCTGTAAGACTTTTTTTCTTGCCTACCAGATGAATTTGAAGCCAGTATGGCAGGACTCCGCATTTCTGCAGGGTAAAGCAATCTCACCACTTGGTTTATTCATATAAAGTCTGCTGGTGGTAGCCACCCCTGTCTGAATATGACAACAGTGAAGACAAATTTTAAAATAGTCTTGTGAGCTCTGAACTCCAGAATACTCTTTGCAAGCCTCTGCTTCTCCAGAGATCAATGACCCTGCACTACCAGATTGCCTGTGTGAGTCGCCAACCTGACAGACATGGCAGTCACAATCAATGTGCAGAAACAGAAGAACTTAAGGGATATTTTCCCAATGACACTGGCCAGAATTATCCCCCCAGTAAGTGACTCTCTGAAATGAAACCGAAGAGAAGCTCTCACTCCTAAGCTGAGAATGCAGTTGCACAGAGTGTGCACAAACTGAATAAAAAGAGGTTTGTGAGCCTCAGAGTTACAGTCTGGCATGGAGAAGGAGGCAGAGATATTCTGCTACATGATGTGGAGGATTTCACCCTGAAAGTGGGGTGGAATTCATGAAGTGGGTCAGGTCTCTCATGGCCTCGGGTCTGTCTTGAATCAAAAAGACCAGCACATCAGTCAGCTGTATGGATCTGAATGAACACAGGAGTGATTTCTCAGCATTTATGAGACTTACGGTGTTCTTGATGCTGTTCTAGATGCTCAAAGCGAGACTGTCTCTACAATGCAGATGCATAATTCTGTCCATGGCAAAAGCTACAATTGTTGTGCTGAAACAGCTTGCAGAGTCATTACAGGATGTCTCACACTATGAGGACCATGTCACTCATCAGATTATAACAGGTTCTGTCATCCTAACTGAGGACTTCCCCACAAGACATCCTGTTCTTCAGAAAACTTCATCACTGAAACCAGAATGACCACCTCATCAATAATACATTTCCTAAAATCATGTGTGTCGCATCCAAGGTCACCTGCAAGAAGTTTTGAGAAACAGACCAGACCACCGATAAAACTGCCGTGACACTTTGCTAATGGCCACTACAAGTGACAATACAAGGAGTTTAGTTTATCCAGGAGTTGGTAGCAATAGAAAGCAAGTACTTAGCAGTTTGAAAACCAGAAATAACCCCAGCTGACATCTATGGCACTTGAGAGATGGAGAAAATGGTTTAAAAGAGCAAACAGGGAAGAGTATCTCCATGGTAACTTTTTTTCTTATTTGTCTCAATGTACAGACAAAGAAATGGTTGTGTGACTAAGACAGCACTACCTACAGAACAGAATTCTGGAGAAAACAATGAATGCTGAACCAGACGCTGAGAGACATGCACATCATTCTGAACTGCCAATCCTTTAATACATGCAAATTTATGGTAAAATTACTTCAAGAACAGTTCCAACAACAGACACTGATAGGGACAGTGGCCAATTTCAGAGAGAGATTTGATAACGTAGTAGAGCAGGATGATAGAGGAAACAATGAATAGTGCAAGGTTTGTAAACATCTGCTAAAGGAAAGGATGCAGAGAATGAACTTTATGACCTGTAAATGCCCAAATGAATCATGCTCCAGAAGACACCATGGAGAAAGCAGTACTTCAAAAAGCATTCAGTCCCGGGGTTACCAGGAAGTTTAGGTACCGCTCAGTACAGCAGAATCCACAACACTTTGGGAAGAAAGTTACAGCCCAAGGCAGGTGCCTGCCACTCCAGAGGTGAGAAGTGAGGGGCTGCAATCGGAGCACTGTACAGGACAGTCCTTCCGTCTGCCAGTACAGAACAGTGCTTACACTCCCCAGTGAAACTTTGGAGACTGGTGTCTGCGATCTCTCCACGACTAAAGCAGCTAGCTGCAGCTTTGATGCCGCAGTTACCCTAAGTGGGATTTGAAGATCAAAGCCTCCTTAGCTCACTAAGGTGCTCCTTTTGGGACACAAGACTTCACAAAGAAAAGACAATGGTTACAAGAAAGCGGCAGAATGACACATTTTTTAGAGCACTCTGGGAAGTGGAAGTCCCTGATGTCATTACACCATAAACATTTCACTTCATGACCCTGAAAGCAAAATGTACAGTCATAGAATCATAGAATCTTCCAGGCCAGAAAAGGCCATGTAGATCACCAAGTCCTACCCTTAGCCCAACACAGCCAAATCCACCACTAAACCATTCCCTAAGTGCCACATCTATACTCTTTTAATACCCCCAGGGATGGTGACTCAACCACTTCCCTTGGCAGCCCGTTCCAATGCTTTATAACCCTTTCAGTGAGGAAATTTTTCCTAATATCTAGTCTAAACCTCCACTAGTGCAACTTGAGGCTACTTCCTTTTGTCCACACAGCAGGGACCTGAAGACTGAACTTGCCCTCTCAGAGGAATACCCGTCTCCCGAGGTGACAGATCCTGCTGCTTCTTGTTCATGATCTAACCATATAAAACTTCCATTCTTGTTTATACAGCAGAGGTTCATCGGAAGCCTGGAAGGCAGCTCCCTCCTGGTCCTGAGAGCACATGGCCAGCACTCGAGGAGCTGTGCGTCTGAAGATCCCCAGGCAGAAAGACAAGAGCCCCATCACTCAATGAGTCGGTGAGTGCTCTGCCAACCAAGCAACTACACAAAACAGAGCACCAGACACCTCCCCTCAACCCCAGCACCTCCCATCAGCCTTCTCACTGTCAATGGCTGAGCTTGACATGTGAAGAAACGCATATGCCTTATGTCAGTGATGACACACAGCCTAAGGGAGCCACAGTCCCAAAGATGTCCGCTTAATTAACCCTAAACAAGCTTAGGAACAAGAAGGGGGCTGAGCCATTCAGCCTAGCAAAGATGCCAATGTCCATACATATGTGTAGTAACAGAACACAATCAAGTACAGTGTCTCAAGAGCTTTTAAATAAATCAGAAATCCTTTTTTATTTGCATATATGTTCTGAATCAAGCGACATGCTTGTGAATCTGAGGGCCAGTGCTGGGACAAGACTCTCAACAGTTTCTGGCGAGTAGGTGGGAACACAGGCCATGCCGAAGTTTGGCTAATTTTTTTTTTCTAAATCACACTTATTTAGTGTCATACAGCGTAAAAGCTATTCTAGAAGTAATTTAATGTACATCTGCAGCCAACAGTTGCAATACAATTCACTATTTTATGACAAGATCAGACTGCCTAATGATGTTCATGAGGAACATAGAAACAACTCTTCTGAGACTATACAACTCATTGATGACTTGCCTTTATAGCGCATGTGATACTTAAGTAGCCAATTTGGGTATGAAACTGCCTGTCTTCATCAAACGCAGTTCAGCAGCAACTGCAAAATCACCTAGCTTAACAACATGACGTATAACATAAGCCTATTTCAGGAAGTAGTTAAAAAATTAAAATTACATGCTTTTTTAATTTTAATTAAGATCCCAAAGCATTTTTCTTCAGAACCATGCTAAACAAAAACCCTGAATTTTATAAATTTTCTCTATACTTAAGAAAGCATTCAGGTATGTCTATAAATAGTTAAGTCTATTCATCAGAGGAAAAAAAACACAGATATTTAAGGCAGTATTTTAGAACATTCTATTTTTAAATGCATTTTAATAAAATTATGATAGTATCAGTAATTTGTTCTTTTCCAAAGTTTCACCTGTGGTTTTAGATATATAAAGGTAACATAGATCAGCAAATGAGTTACAAATGCATCGGTATCATATTATCCTTCTCTTTAAAAATATTTTCATCACAAAAATAGTTAGGGTTTTCTTGGAAAAAATAATCTTTAACTCATATGGCAATAATAAACAGGTCCATTTATTAATAATACTAAATAAAGGAATTAATTATTATGTATGGGTTGCCTGTGTACAGCTGCCAGCTCATTCCAGCACATATGTGCAGCATTATAAAAGAAGCCAAGCAAGTTTTTCTGTGTCAGTAGAAAAAAGGAAGGAAAATAACAGGTAACTGAAATCAGCAATGTTTCACTTTTTTAAAAAACAAACAAACAAAAAAACCCCCAACAAAATATAACACTGATTTCAAAAGCTACATGAGGTTAAAGGCACAGTGAAAGTCATCTTTGGAAAAGGGTGGGAAAAGGGGAGAAAGGAGGAGGGGAAGAAGAGAGCAGGTGGGGCAGGAAAGGCATTTCACCATTAGGAGCCATGTCCTGGAAAGCAGGAGGTCTGCATCCTGGATGCACTGTCTCTCAGCCCAATTCTCCTGGAATCAACAACTCAGCAGAAGAATCTGCTGACAGCCACCACTCAGCCTCTCTCCTCCAGCCAAGTACCTACCTTCTTCCTAGTCAGTACCTTTTAAGTTGCCATTACTTGGAGATTCTTACTAACACAGTGACCCAAATTCACTAAAAAGCACGTACTTTATAATGCTTTAACACAGCTGTCCAAAGCTTGCAGAGCATGTGAAAATCAAAACAAGGAAAAAAACCTCTCCAAGTAATTAGCAGTTCAGCTGACAGAATCCCAAACACTTCAGAAACTGCACAAATTAAATCACATTGCATACAATTGCTTCTGAATGGAACCGTAGCCACTGTTTAATGAAACACAGCACTAAGCAGTTGTGTTTAAGACAAAGTAAAGAGTCCTCCACTGAAATAATAGGCATTTGGGGGGAGACAAAACATCAGCTATTTGGAAAACACAGGGCCTCCCACTCGTTGTGAATCATTATATTTGAGCTCAGCATTTCAATATTTTTCCAAACTGGTATTCGTGGCATATCTGCTGTTTGCAGGAACCTTCTAAGAGAACCGTGTTTTTTCAATGTGTGGTGGGTTGACCCCAGCCAGATCCAGTTACACAATTTATAAATAACAGCAAAGAGGAAAGAAAAATACGAAGAATAGCTGTACAAGGATCAAGTCTTTTATTTTTTTAATTTTTTTTACTAAAGGAATTCTATTATTAAAGGCATACATGCATAAGGGCAAGCCTTAGCTCAATATTCAAACAAAAATTATTGATTTTATTTCAGTTGGGCTAATTGCATGGTTTCATGACACAGCTAAACCAACTCCCTCTTCAAAACATGAATTTTTTGTCCTGTCTCTTCCTCCTCCTGCCCCAGCTGCATTTCCCTTCTCCCCACCGCAGCTCCTCAGGCCCACATTAGCACCCGTCTGACACACAGTAGGAGAATTCACCTCACGACCTCAGCAAACGAAAAAAACCTTTTTTGATGAATTAGTTTTCTGCAATTTTAGTGAGCTGAAACAATTTGCCATGTGATGAGGCAAGTATCAGAGTTTGTTCAAAATAACCACTAGAAACAGGGAAATTATTAAGGATAGGAGGAAAAAACTTAATTACTTATCAAGAAATTAATACAATTAAAATCAATGCAGTCAAAACTGTTCTGTTGAAAACAGATCTTACATGACTTGACAAGAGAATTTCATGTCACAACAGGAAAACAAAACCTCTCATCTTAGTCCACCTCACTGAATGTACATCAACGATTTCATAAACATAATGAACATAAAGGGAAGGTGTAAGAACTACCAATACCATCACACAGAGAATTGAGGTTCTCGGGGCTCCTTTGGCTTATTTTGTTCTGCCTCACTTCAAGAAAACAGGCCACCAGAAAATCTGTGTTATGTGAGAGAGATCAGTACTGCACTATGTATTAGAAAGAGCAGCGAAAAACAGTAGCCTGTGCTGTCCTTGATGCTTTTAGAGCAGACAACTCATTTAAGACTGTGACTATGATGAGCAGGGAAATAACAGGATATGGTTTTGCCAATAAAGTCTAGGCTACAGCTTTCTTTGTAAAACCTCTTTCAGAAGAGCTTATTTAGTCATCTGATGAGCTTACCAAGAGTAAAGAAATCATCTTTTAAATACGTTTTTTAATGTTGCTGTCTTAAGAATCTTTAGGTTCTTCAACATTCAAACGCTCTTGCGGGATGTCACAGGGGAGCTTTCTGTGAGCCTCAGCTACGAGGGATGGACGGGCACTTCTTCCACCAAGACGCCCAAGACACCTAACAGGCACCCAGCCCCTCGCTCCCACTCACTCAGCTCTCAAAGCTGACGCAAGGTAAGATAGCGTCCTACCTCCAAAGCCCCAACTCACTAAGGCAGCATCAAAAAGCCCTGTCTCAAAATGTGAACTGTACGATACTCCTCACTGTCAGCGTTCGCAAGTCATCCTGGTTAAGTTCTACAAAGAGAACTGAAAAAGAAATGACAGCTTACATAAAACGGTTCATCGGTTAAATGACAGAGCAGTGATTACACAAAGCATTCCTGATTTTCCTCATTTGCAACAGGTCTTTTGTAGTTTTAATTCTGGGCCTCAGTTTTAACCACACGAGAGGCTACGTACCAAAATAGTTTAGCCATCTCTTCTTAGGGCCATGCATCTAATGGCAAAATGTCGCCTAATCTCTTGAGGCTCAAGTAATTGTGCACTTAAAAACACAATATTAAATCAAAGTGGTATTTTGATGTATTAATTCAGCACACAAAAATCCATGTTTTCAAACATACCTAAACAATCTGATATTGCTTACTCTGGTGAAAATAAAGAAGTTGCAACTACTTCTACGATGTTTGATTTTGACCTAAATTTAAAAAACTGTTTTTAGTAACTGAGACTTCTCCATTCTGCAGTTTCATGCTGCTAACTATGTTTGCCTTTTAGCAGCAACTACTCTAACTCACAAAAAAGCATTTATAAAGCAATACACATAATGAGAGGATTTGATAATACACCTGAATATTAATATACGGTAGTAAAAATGGCATTCAGATGCCACTGAGGTGTTCTTTAATATATAAGTACATCTGCATATTTATGCCTGTAAAATAAAGGAGCGCTTGGTTTCAGGGGTTAATTTGCAACACAGATGCGCAGGGAAAAGGGAAAAAGAAAAGTCTAATCTCAAAAGAAAATAAATAAGAAGCATCTAAGGAAACTGCCCAGACTGCTGTGAGCCCTGAGAGAGCCAAAGCCTGAGTTATGCTTGGCATGAAGTTTTTATTTCATTTTGATTTTATTGAGTTCAGGCTTCTGGGTTGCATTTCCAATGGAAGCAAAAGAGGTACCCACTTTCCACAAACTCAGTAAAAGCAAAACATGCATATTTCAGATCCAAACAAGCAATATTTTAACCAAATTCATATAAACATAATAATAATTTTTGCAAACCAGCAGCTCCTCTGTACTGTTCAGTCTTAAACTGAGGAAACTGCATTGACAGAAAGTTGTTAAAACTGATTAATGGTGTGAATCAGGTAAGCAAGTAGAAAGTATTTTAGGCTTCTAATTTCTCATGTACTGAGAAATTGTATCTGAACTTTGACAAACAGACCATTTTAACTACTAAAGAGAAACCCACGTTTATTATATGCATTTATTTCTTCAGTCATTGATGCTCAGAAAAAGCAGTGAAGAAGCCTCGGAGTCTTTGCTGTGATCTTTAAAACCAGCAAGACGCTCTTTCTGCATACATGCACAACTTTTTAAACACGGAGCATTTTCATTTTCAGTTCTTCAATAATGTATTTTCAGTTCTTCAATCATGCCTTAAATACATAAATGTTTTAAATACCCAAGATACACTTTCAAAAACATTTTAATCAAGACCTACCAGTAAGATATAATGTGCAGAATACTATAGCAATCATTTTGAAGATGAAGCTCGGATTTTTTTCAAGGATTCATAGCTGCAAGTCAATTCGCTGGCAGAAAGCACAATATTTTTCCATTTCTTGTTTCAGGCATGCATAAACAACAATTTAACTGACTTGGAAAAACAAGTAACTTCTGTAACACAGCTGTTAGGCTTTGCAGTTTAAAGCAAAAATACAGTATGTGGGTAACTTATAAAGATAACACAATAACCGCATTTGAGATTTCTGTGCTTTCAGATGCAGCACAGGATCCACAGAAAGCTGCTCCACCTCTCCCTGTGCTGCTCCTCTCCAGGACCAGAGAGGGGAGAGAAGCCAGCAAGAGGGGAGTGTGAGCACTAGCCTAAGCCTCCCTACCCTTTCCCACTCCTGTTGGCAAAGCCTTCCCAGCAGCTTTTCCAAAATTTCCCACAGACATAAGCGTTTGTTTTGTTTGGGTGTTTTGGTTTTGGGATTTTTACCAGCTTTCTTACCTAGCAGGCCCAGACACTATGCTATCTGATTCACAGCCCACAAGGCAACTTCTGTGCAGATTTGTGCAAATAAAATGCGTTGATCCTAAGTTGACGACTGCTGTCTCTACATTACTTCCAAATAAGCAAAGTAGAATGAAATGAGGCTTTGGAAAATTTGACAATGGTGCAAAACCAGCAAGACTCATTGAAGGTGCTTTGAAACAGGAAGATGGAGACAGCGGTCCCCTGATCACAAAACAGGGGAAAGGTTCATGTGCCAATCTCTCAACTGTTACCTTTGAGAATCGGTGCACGAACCTAACTCTACAGCCTTCCCAGCACATTAAACTACTTCTGAAGGACTTGTTTTAATTATGAAAAGAAACATAATTGTATGTGTTTGTATGCACATGGTGTATTTCACAGTTTTGTACGATTTCAAATGGTAGAATTGCACAAGACAAGTAAAGAATCATTCTGAGGGATCACGCTGAAGGACATTTCCAATGCCAAGAGGGAAGTTATTTTCAGTGAGAGCTGGGGTGCCCCAGCCCTACTGCAATTAACCGTATTAAGTTCCATATTAAGAATATCAATATTCGTATGTCCTGCAGGTCACCCAGAGCAAGCGGATAAATCACCTGACAAAAACAAGCTTGCAGAGCATGCATCTTCAGGTGCCATCGCAGGCACATACTGCATGATTCTACCCAAGTTACATAAATCTAAAAATTAAAATAATAATTACATAGAAAAGAACACCTTGATCCACGCAGGCAAGATTCATATTTTTCAATGCTGCAAATGCAGCCAATAAATGAAAATAATTGTGTTTGTTATAAATTACTAATTTAGTCAGAAAGCAGAAAAGTGCATTGTCTCTCCTTTGCTGTGGGAAGTAGTCTACATCGGATTCCCTTAACTGTCAAACAACTCTTGCTCACGAAAAACAAGCAGCAGATTGACCATGGGTGTGTCATATCACTTAAAGGACTGACTGTTCCGCACATCCATACAGGTCATCCCACCCAACCTCTCAGCAGAAGGCTATGAGTAAGTCACACAATTTCACTTTCACTGATGTGGCAAAACTTTCATTTCCACCTGCACTGACAATTCATATATTTTGTCCAAACTTCAGTTCAAATGTCATCTGCTCTCTTGGAAAGTTCCTGGTGTCTTTTTGTATCCCTTGCTGTCTCTGAGTGTTTTCCAGGCCCAACACAGAAGTAAAATTATTGCCTAAAGATTATTTTATCCAAGGAAAACATTCAGGCTTAGGAGGAATAAAATCGTTTTGGTTTGGGGTTTTTTTTTCCAATTCTAAAAACTACCATTACCTCTGCCCTGCAGCTTTCTATTCATCAACTGATTTGCTTCATGCTAGTGATTGATGAACAGTGTCTTCAGATCTGCTTCTTGACTAACAGTAATAGGACTAGCAAATTCCATAAGATAACTCGGAAGAAAGAAATGGAACTTCACAAGCTGAATTGTTCTGCTTTTATGGTTTGAGATAACACACTTTTTCTCACATAGGAGAGTGCTCATTACCAATATTAACTCTTCAGTGCCAGGAAGAGTTCACATACATAATTCAGTACTGAATTAAGCACAAAAGTTGGATTATTTTAAAAACATCCTACTTGCCATACAAAGATTATCTTGCAAATTCTTCTTTCAGTTGCTACTTCAGCCTCATTATTTAGATGGCAATGATATTTAAACAGTCATAACTTTACTTTTAAGGAGGACAATTCTAATGAATTAAGCAAAAAATATTTATTAGGTTAACATCGCTCAGCGATCACACAGGCAGAGAAGACATGAATCCACGTACGTTTGCTAACCACATACTGCTACTTCTGATATGTTTTCTTTGTAGATTTTCAGATGTATGTAATTTAGAGTTGTCAAACAATTACAGAAAATTCTCATTCTGAATGCTACATCAATGCCATTCTTCCCCCTTAACTCTGTTCTTTAATTTTTCATAAGTTACAAGCACTTAGAAAAGAACAGTGAACTATAAATATTTAATACAAGATGCCTGTAAGAGAAAGACATGAGAGAGACTACAAAAATCAAATAGTATAAAGCGTTTGTTTATCCTAAGCCAACAAACAATAAGCAAGGCCTACACTCTTCAGATTTTAAATTTATATAGATCTATATAAAAAGCTATTTTTCACAGCTTTGACAAACCTAACCTAATAAGCCATCTGTATGCTTTACCAAACAATTACAGTGAAACAAATAAAGATTATCAGGTACAGCAGTTTTCTCCAGACTTCTACTATTTTAAAAATGTTTACTTTTATCGTTTGCAACAAGTTACCTTGTGAGGAACGCTAAATAAACATTGCTACAGGACACTATGCTGAAGGCAATTTCTGAAATCCCATCTACAATAACAGCATCTTAGCAAGCACTTGATGTTCTTAACACAAATTCTCAATATAGACTAGAATTCTAGCATTTGGGGTGGTAAGAAAGCATGTAAGAATTTCAAATATCTTGACGTTTACAACTCTTCAAGATGTGGAAGAGGGCTAGAGATCCAGTATGCACTCAAACTTCAGTATAATACGGCAGATAAAAAATAAACCTACTTTAATTTTCAAAGCTCCGTGTATTTAACACCTGATATGGGAAATGATGAAAATACAGTAATACTGTAATTGCATTCTGTGGAGGAAAAAGGTAATTACTAGGAAAAAAAGACTAATTTTTTTAAGTCACTATGACATATCATCAATCTCTCCCTAAAATATTCATGTACCATATCTCAATACACTGTATGAAGCTTTCTGAGAATCTTATACATCACAAATATTCAAAAAGTCACATCGTAGAGCACAAAAATTAACTCAAATGACATCCAAAAACTAACATCAATCATAGAAGCAAAACAATTTTCTCATCCAGTTACTTCTAACTGAATTACTGACTCCTCACCCTGAAAATCCAAGGCTTTCACTGATTCTGCTCACAGCACAGAGGGATATCCCTGTCCTTTGAAATCAGGTCAGTGTCCCACAGCGAAGGCACATCTGCCTAAAGCATTAGGAAAACATGAGGATGCCTTGGGTGTTCCAGAAAAGGCTGAAGAAATGTTTAGACAATATTTAGAAACTATATCCAGCTTTCTACATTCAACTGTTTATTTTCGATTTTGTTATAATTACTGATTTAACGAAACTTTCCAAACACATTTTAATATTTGTTTCTATTTCATTATTTCAAAATTATTTAAAGATTCATCTTCAACAAAAAAACCATCTCTGCAAAAAGTATTTTCGTTTCCTAATACTATTAATCAGAACTAAAAATAAATCACAGTAACCACTTTTGTACAAAAACCATATGCAGATAGTGTCATCGAGATGTGGCGGAGAGTATATTTAGATTATATTTGAAAGTTTGCCTGTACAGTGGACAGTAACCTAAAGAAAATCCCAGCTGTAAATGATGCCAGTGTACCAGAAAAGTACTAGAATGGACAGAGTTATATCTGAAAATGTGTCTTTTGGTTACCAATCTTATTCCTCTCAGTAGTTAAACTGCACCAGCAAAAGAAGCCTGCTGTTAGAATCTGTGTACTCTCTAAAAATAGAGTTGCCTCTCATGTCACCTATACCAATAAATCTAGTCTAAAGCAAACAAGCCTTCAGTATTAATACTTATATTTGAACCCGGAGAATAAAGGCAAGCATTCAAGTGCTACAATTAAAAAACTGAAGGGACTACATTTTATATATTAGTTAAACTATTCTGAGAGTTGTCTAATACACAGCCTAAAACAGTACATCTTCTAACTTCTTAAAAGGCCAAAGAGATAATTAGATTTTTTTTTTTAAATGAAAATTCAAAATTCTTGTGTTTCTTGCTTTAAATATATTGTATGTAAAACATTTTAAAAGCACATCTTTAAAGAAATTTACCTGGATTTCCACACATTTCAGTAAATTCATGCTGCAATATGACTTGCCCTGTTGGACTCACAGAACTGAAGTCTGAAATGACAGAGGTGCCAAAGGGAAGCGTAAAAAGTGAGAGAAAGCAGATGCGCCATTAGTGGAATGCTGCTTTGGAAGATTTATTCTGTACTGAGACAGAATAGAAAGAACACATGTAAGGGAAAATAATTTACTGAATTAATGTGATGCAATGGTTAATCAAAAAGTTAACAAAAATATTAAACTATTTGAATACTGCATCTTGCATATTTATTCCACTGACTATGGAATTTGTTAACTTACCCACTTTGAATTCTGATTTTAAAATAGTCACATTATAATTGAAAATGCTATAAGTGAACCAACTCTCTGAGGTAAATGGTAACTGAACACAGTAAAACATCTGGCAATATTAAGAGAACTGTCCATTCATATCTACAGTAACTTGTTGCTGGCCAATTTTTCTGTACCACTGGATTTTAACTGTTGGTATAGTTTAGAAAGAAAGAGCAAACAATAAGTGGTGTAACTATTTCACTATGTGTGGTAACTTCTCATTCAACGTATGTTGAAACCTCATTTCAGAAACTTGCTCTATGCTGCAACTCCACCTCAATCATTTATCAAAGTATAATTTAGCTATTTGAACTTACAGTAACAGGAAACAAATTAACTTTACAATAGAAAAGCATGCAAATTTTACAGATTTGGAAAATCAACCACAATTTTGTCCCAGCTTATAGCAGCTAATTATTTCTTTGAGAACATTAAGAACATTTGCAGCTGTACACAATATGTCGTAAAGGATTCATTCTGGGCTCAGTAATTCATTATGAATACCCTTCATCTCCTGCAGGTCCCATCCAGCACATTATTTCCAGAACATTAAGGAGCTCAGCCTTCAGAAACCTCAGTTAAATGGTCTGCACTCAAATACAGCAGAAATACTCAGTTTACGTAGAAGCTTTCACTCTTTTCCCTACCACAGTATTTGCACACTTCTCACAATGGCATTTAGGTACAATACTGACTGTTTCTTAAAAGTAAGCCACAGATTTATGAGAAGGAAATCATGGCACAGTAAGCTTCATGATGATAAAAATGATTGAGCTTGAAGCAGGCTGTTTCCAGGGCTACCAATGAACCATATATTATGTTTTAGATGGTTTCCTAGGAAAATAATCCTAGGGATCACCTCATCTATGTGTGTCTTTTTATGTATCCCTCCTCCTAAATTTAGAATTTATTTCTTGATTTCGACTGAATATGACAAAAGAGGGGATCTAAAGATGACTAGGATCCACACCTTTTCCAAAAGCCAGGAAGAAAAAGCATCAGTAACATTCAGACTATAAAAAAGCAGAGATCAAGAGTTCAGACCTCCTTGGATCCTCAGGTCAAGCAAGAAGACACAACCCTACTGTCCTAACATCACGTCATTAACCTTCTGGCCAAGCAAGTGAGCCAAAGGCAGAGAAAAGAACCTGCCACTTTCCACAATACCCTCTCTTTCAAAGGTGAGTAAACTTTTAGCTTAAAGAACAATTTTTCCCCTTCATTTTATTAATTCTGGCTTCATGTAAATGAAATGGATACACAAGGCTCAGATCTAAACATCTGAACTAACTCTTGCTCAGATTTCCTCAGCAGACATTACAGTATTGCCAAGAACTCCGGAGGGCTAGGTAAGGAAAACAAAAGCTTGTTGCATAACATTACCACTGAAACCCTGCTCCAAGAAGGGCAGTTGTAAAGTACCTGCTTCTTCAAAGACAACACTCTCTGCTACTAGAGAGACTAAGATTCCTCATCTCCTCTTGGCAAGAAACCACAGAGGTTTATCTCATCTGTACATGGCCTGCTGTCTTCCCACAGAAGATACTGGCATGAGAGAAAGACCAGGAAAGGTTTCAGAACAGACCTTAACTTCTGTCAAAATCCCTACTGTGGTAAACAGATGTTTCATTCAGTGTAGGAAATACATGTATTGCCTGAAGTGCTTAAAACCAGCATTGTGCTATTCACTCCCTTTTTCTACCAAAACAGCTGGAAATTGCATCTAAACAAAACCACCCATCCCACTGGCCTAAGCAGGTATGGACAAGTGGAGGATACACACACAAGTGTCACGAAGTTCCTTTAATGAGGACAAATCTTCTGTGTATATTAGAAGAGCAGAATATTTGCCTTGGCCCACCTGGACCTTTGTTTTATCTTGTCGAGTTGTAATGGCAATGATCTAATGACCAGGTGATTATTACCTGCTTTGTTTTAGATCTTGGTTAGTTGTGCGATGTAACACTATATATGTCTGTAGTTAGCAGACAGTAATAAAGATTAGATGTCCTGTGTAGAATGAACAGTCTGTGACCCTAAGATAAAAACACAGCACAGAGCACCGAGCTGGGAAGGCAGCAGCGCATGCACAGGATGATACTGGATACCCAAAGAGTTTAACAGTCCATTAGTGTTAGCCAAAGGAATGCAGCCTTAGAAAGTGGGTGAGAACAGTTGTCAGACAAAAAAAGAACAAACACGAACATATGTAGAAAACTTGAAATTATCAGGTAAGAGCAAGACATAGAACATGCTAAAAAACACATTAAAATAATCCCAAGAAGATCCCGGGGTAAAAAGGAAAAAAAAATCCCAAATAAACACCAATGTCATATTCTTCTTGAAAAAAAAACAGAACATCTCAAGGCAGATGACAACTTGCCTTGACACTTGGCCTCATCCCCAAATGAAATATTCGATTGTAGCACCCATCCATAGGGGCAGCAGAAGTCTGACCATAACATCAGAGAAGGGCATATACTAGAAACTGTGTGCATAATGACTTTAGCCATACATCATTTGAACTGAGTTACTATCATAAATGGAATAATAAGAATTCTTTCATTAGACTGCTAAGATTTTATGTAGATGTGCAATACAATGGTTCCCTCTTCCTGGAAGGTGTAGCTCCTTTACCTAAAAAGAGTTTAAGTGTAATAAAATGGTCAGAATTCTGTAGCCTGGACAAATCGGTTGGTAACACTTCCTTTCCCATTAACAATCACATCGGTTGCTTATCTTCCCACACTCAAGTAAATAACCACATGATACTTAAAATCATATTTACTGACAGCTGATAACTAATATAACTTTAGTGAACACCTGTTAAAGGTTAATAGTGATTGGAGAACTCATTACACATGGATGAATAAACCTTCGTAATTTTTGACTCAAATATACTGAGAACACTTAGTAATTGATAAATTAAGAGGACAACTTCAGCAGCACCTGTTCTATATTTGCAGACCTTTTCTATCCCGTCTTTAGTGCAGATATCACACCTGTAAACTAATTAACGATAACCTCAGAACATCATGAAGCAGGAAAAAAAAAAAAAAAAAACTTGTTATAAAGCATAGCCAATGTCAGCATATTCCTGACCATAGCATCCATACAGGGTTCAGAAAAGCCTTTGTGCATTGACTCATACCAAACTTTAATTCCTCATTCACTGAAGTCCCATCCTGACACAGACACACAGAACTGGTCAGGTTAGAAGGGATTTCCTGAGATCATGTAGTGCAACCCCTCTGCTAAAACCGGACCGCCCACGGCACATTGCACAAGATCGTGTCCAGTTGAGTGCTACGTCTCCACGATGGAGATTCCACAACCTTTCTGGGCAACCTCTTCCATTGTTTGATCACCCTCACAGTAAAAAAAAAAAATAGTATTCTTAGAATCATAGAATCACAGAACAGTTAGGGTTGGAAGGGACCTTAAAGATCATCTAGTTCCAACCCCCCTGCCATGGGTAGGGACACCTTCCACTAGACCAGGTTGCTCAAAGCCACATCCAGCCTGGCCTTGAAGACCTCCAGGGATGGGGCATCCACAGCTTCTCTGGGCAACCTGTTCCAGTGCCTCACCACCCTCTCTGGGAAGAATTTCTTCCTGATATCTAATCTAAACCTCCCTGATTTCAATTTATACCCATTACCCCTTGTCCTATCACTACAGGCTCTTGTAAAAAGTCCTCTCCCAGCACCCTTGTAGGCCCCTTCAGATACTGGAAAGCTGCAATGAGATATCCTCGGAGCCTCCTCTTCTCCAGGCTGAACAAGCCCAGCTCTCTCAGCCTGTCCCCATAGCAGAGGTGCTCCAGCCCTCTGATCATCTTCGTGGCCCTCCTCTGGACTCGCTCCAAGTGGTCAATATCCTTCTGATATTGAGGGCTCCACAGCTGGACGCAGCACTCCAGGTGGGGTCTCACCAGGGCAGAGTACAGGGGCATTCTTGTGTTCAAATGGCATCTCCTGGGTTTTTAGTATCTGCCTATTGCCTCTTGCCCTGTCAGTGAGCACTACTGAGAAGAGTCTGACTCCTTCTTCTCCATTACCTCCCACCAGGTATTCATACACATTGCTAAGATCCCCAATGAGCCTCCTCCGCTCCAGGCTGAACAGTCCCACCTCGCTCAGCCTCTCCTCACAAAAAAGATGGCCCAGACCCTTAGCACTCTGTGACACTGTACTGAGCTCGCTCTATTAAGTCCATATCTTTATTGCACCAGAGAGACCCAAAGTGGACTAACTACTCCAGATGTGGCCTCACCAGTGCTGAGTAAAGGGGAAGAGTCACCTCCCTGACCTGCTGGCAACACTTCCTAACACATTCCAGGACACCGTTGGCCTTTTTTGCTGTAAGGGTGCATTGCGGGCTCATGGTCAGCTGCTTCCCCAGCGGGACACCAAGGTCCTTCCCCGCAAAGCACAAACATGTTCATGGTTCATGGATAGGGCCTTAAAGGACAAAAATCGCTAAAGGACTGTCAAGAGGAAATGGAAAAGGTGAGTTAACACAGTAGTGATACATACACTATTGATGATTTTTATCACAAGTTAGAACCACTTTTACGTATTTGCTTGTTTTAAACACAGTCCTAAAGGTACTATGCTCAGTGACATAATGAAAATTCATCATGTACAGGGTTCACATTGGCTGCAACCTATGGTAATTCTAGTATAATTTAGCAGTTCCTTGTGCTCTTAACGAACAAAGTGACAATGCTGTCCATGGCTTCTTTATCTATTGGTTAGGAGCTCCTTTGCTTATTATTTCATAGCCTGTTTCACTAACCATTATCAGGCTCAGAGATGAAGCAGCTGAATATATCAAACCCAGCAAGACTTAAAAAACCTTTATAATTTCAATACACAATATACAGCAAGGGGGATGTAAAGACACCGTCCTTCCATTGCATTAATTCTTAAGCAAAAAAAATTGCTTCTCTCTCTAGCATACCAATTACAACTGTGCTTTTAGGAAAATGTTGAGAAACCAACTGGCTATGGCTGTATTATTCTGACTAATAAACAGTGTTAGAAAGGTCTTTATCTTCACAATATTTATGCAGCTAACCCAGAGTTTTGTTCCCTAGTATACCTTTACAGGAAACCAAAATTCATAATGTATTTTATTCTAACAAAACCACATACACAAGTATATACATTAACCCTAAAATGATCAGCTGACTCACACATCTTTCTGTGTTATGTAAATTAGAGAGAAAAGCTACCATTTGAGCACATAGCCTCCCATTGGTTAATGAGAAAGCACCAACAGAAGCACTAGTGAAAATCCTTCAAAACAATGCTACGCATACCGCAGTTTACTGTTTAGCTTGTTAATGCTGATCATAAACATTCTGACAAACCTCAAGATATTATCTTCTACAGTTTTCAAGATTCATGACTTACAGTCTCTGGTTTTCTCAGGGTTTCTGGATCTTTTCGAAGTGACACATAAAAGGTAACTCAAAGCAAGAGCACTGTTGGACACTTTTCCTCTTCTAACACTACTACACATCTCGGAGGGTCCATAAACTAGACAAGACTAAAATGCACTAAAAAAACCACCACAAAGTTCAAAAAGATTATGAAATGTCATTACTATGTAGCCTGAAACTTGCTGGAGCAGCTATTGATTTTAACTTTCAGCTGCTTCCATCAAACCTTTTTAAGTGACCTATTTTCTTGACCCCTCTCAAAAATCAGTCACTCCTTTACAGAGGTGCTAGAGTCAGGCACCCCAAAATGAACAGTCCAACATCATCGTAGCTTCCTGTGTTAGCGTGATTATTTCCAAACCTCAGACGGTAATCCTTGTTTAATTCCTAACTAATTAGGTTGTTGAAGCAATATTGTAATACCAGTATTATATTTCAAGATGCATGAAAACATGTCCAAAATTTTCTACTCCATTTAGCTGTTCACTGCACTCTGCTGTGAATGTATCACAGCTACAGAATCATGACTCTACTTTTGTTCCCATATGCCAGATTGAAAAAATGTTATGCAGAGAAAATAGACATATTTTATGGATGCATGCAAGTATATTATTCACTGATTCATAAGACATTGGCAGCTTAAAAGAAATGTTTACACAGGCAACTTTCCTACAGTTCTACACTGTATGGTAATAGGACTGCAATTCCCCTTGACATTAAAAGTAAATTACTGTATCCAAAACAAGGCTCTAGGTGTATATATACCTAACTTTATGAATAGCAAGTCTGCCATACACATCCTTTTGTCATGGAGACAAGTGAACAACATACACATTAGCAATAGAAGATTCCTCAGCAACAACCGACAGACTTCTCACTTCTCTGAATCCTGCATCGTGTGGAGAAGCCATAAAAACAAGTAACTGGCTGGCAACGAATGCTAACAGTGGGGCTGCACACACATCTGTCCTTGCCTGGTTCCAGAAACAAACTGAACAGCTGAACCCGAAGGGTAAACAACAGTAAACCTTTCGGATGCTTTCATCCAAAGGCTTTAACAAGTTTCAGTAAAATATTCCAAATTCAGACTGTAACTGACTCACTGCGTGACATTAATTTGTTTTAACTGACTTTAAATGTTATACGTGGTCCAAAGTCTGAGGAAAATGGATGGGCTCATTTGCTCTCATAAACAGTGATAAAAGAATATGAAGAATAGAAGGATTAAGATGCAGGACCATAAAAGACAAGAGGCTCAATCATGTACTCTTTACCTCCCAGTCAGCTCCCTAATACATAGCAACAAAGACGAGTAGTATTTTTACGTTTTACTTCGGTTCTTTGTATGTTGTCAGAGCAGGCCAGTATTTGTATATTCTGTGACCTGAAGCTTGGGTTGTAACATTCAACCTCGTAATATTTTTTCTTTAAATATACTATTTAGATAAATGGCTTCTGTAACCACAAACTAGTTTAAGGAATATCACTTTGATCCCATTTGAATAACCTGGTATTTCTTCGGGAATGGACGACCCTCACTTTACTACAGAATACACAGCCGTAGCAATGGCATACACTGTTACACCTTTATTTTTTATATATTTTAATATATTCTCATTCAATGATATTCACCATGTAATAATTATGTCACTGGTGTATACGTTTCTGATTTTCTCATTTTAGTGAAATTACAGTAGAATCAGGAAGTCTTCATGACACTGGTCTAAATTCTTGCTTTACTGGGACAGTTCCATTGAGGTATGTTTTGAAACCAAGCTGCACAGCTATTAGATTTAAATATACAGCACATGTCAACATTTAAATAAGGATTCACAATTCCCACTTTTTCTTAAATGGAATAAACCAGATTGCTTTCAACAATCTATACCTGGTCATGAAAATCCACAAAACAAAAGAAAAAGCATTTCAGAAGCCAAAGGAACTATGAGAGAGTAGGCATTCTATGACTTAGACAATACTACGCATCTTCCAACTGGAAGCTAATGGTCATACAGCTCATTCTTCCTCTGAACTAAAGGATAAAGGACAGAGGAAAGCAAAATACCAACACTACTAAGCTGCTTCCTGCTCAGGGTTCACAACTAAGAGAGAAGGAGGGAAAGCAAGGAAACGAATACTTAAATTGAAGAATGGCTTAATTATTCCTTTAGTAGAAGCTGTATTTACCCAAACTCCACTAAGCTATCAAACATCCAACTGGCAATACTAATCCATATGGATTCGTTATTTTAATTAATAATATATATCAATTAATTGATTCATTAATTTAACTAATTACTTTGACCACTACAGAACGTACTTGAATTCTGGAAAATTAAAGACAGAGAGATTTGTTCAGTTGGACATCCCACCATCGCATAACTGTTTTCTGATGAAGCTCCTATGGAAGAACCACCTATGGCACTGTCATTTGCGTCTCCTCGTTAAAATGTTGTATTCCTTTGCCTCCTCTGTCTACAGGCCAACAGTGCCAAAGTACCTTGATCCACACCTCTTTCTCACAGAGTCAGAAGCAATTCTTCTGATGACTTTAAAACAATTCTTACTAGATGAACTTCATTTGTTAATTATGCCATTATGGTAAAAGTAGAAAGCATTAACAAATAATGGCTCATCATTTGGGAGAGCGCTCACTGATGTCTTTTTAGGAATTTTCAACCCACATAAAAACTTCAAGGTGTGTGTTATCTTAAAGATTTTTATATTTGGGTGAGACGGCTACTAAAACTACCTTGATAAAATGTTTCAAATATAAACATAATTACTCAATATTTTTAGACTTACTGCATTGGCATGTGGACTTTGGGCCACCTTCTGGGTATATTTACAGAGGCTCCTGGGACACCAGTTACCAGGACAACATCTGAGGTCACCACCAGCTGCTGTAAATTACAGATGTTTCAGGAGATTTCAGCTTTACGTTAAAACTGCATGTGCCGTGCATGGCCGCAACCCCCTGCGCTGCACCGAGCCAGCACAGCTCTGCAGCAGAAGAGAGTCCGAGTCCAGAAGGGCCCTTCAGAGAGAATTCCTCTTAAGAGAGGGGAACCTGGGAAGAAAACAGTCATGCACAGCCTGAAGCCATCCATGACTTGTCACTCCACAACTGCTATGTCTCGTTTGCGACTGAATACCTGAACTTCCCAATCATACGTGCTCCTCTCCACTACCTCTTCCCATCTTTCAGGGTTCCCTCCCAATGCCAGCAATGCTCCTACTTACCTCGTGGGGATCCTCACCCTCTCGCACCCTGCTTACGTGGCTTGCAGGACAACCAAGAGACAGGACGTGTTGTGGCCCATGTGGCACATGGCCTGCACTGCCAGGCTGGGCAACACGGACCCGCTGCCTGCTCAGCAAGTCACTGCTAAGGGAACAGAGAGTGACCACGCTTGCCACGAGTTACTGTAATGAAGGACAAACAGTGTTTCTTGTCTCCACCCAGCTGTAAAAGTTCATGTCATTTAGAAAAACTGAATTATGTCTGAGACCTCTATCCTTTAGTCTTATGCGGTAGAAATCAGCTAGTGGCAGGCAGATGCAGTAACTCACTTCCTCAGGAAACGTGGATGGAAAAATTATCCTATTTTAGAATTATAATCTAACTTTTATAAATACACCTGGAAATCTTTGGATTAAACTCTGGTATCCAGGTAGCTGGTTCATTATACACCTCATTACCTTTCAGCATTTTTTTTTCCTAGCTAAAGTAAGGAGGTGTGATCTGCCTGGATCTCTCCATCATTAAAGGGAAAACACATTATATGAGAAACATATTCCAACTATCATTTGGCTCTTTAAAAAAAAAAAAAATCCTCTTAAGGGTTTACTTTAGCTTCCTAGAACCTTAAAACTCAAATTATTTTTCCATTGTCTGAGCACTCCAGACAGGAAGCATATACAAACGTCAGTCTCCTGCTGGTTTTATTAAAAAAAAAAAAATAATAATAGCTTTCATAGGAGACAAAATACTACAGACTTGGAAAAAACACAATAAAACCCAGGGCATTTTTTCATTTATCAAAAATATTTTAGTGCTTATACAGTTAGGTCACACTGCCACACAGAACTTTATGATCTGTTTACTTCACTACAGACACTCCTTATGTTCCAAACTAATCTGCAGTATTCTCTGAAAGAATCACAGCTTTACATTCAGTTTAGTTTATAGGCCTTTTGCTAAGATTTCAAATCAGCAATGTAGAGCAGCATCTCCTCTTTATTATGTCTTGTTTTTGGAAGGAGACTAGCCAAGCAAGCCTGGAGTATAAAGGAAAAGCTCATTTGTAGCAGATGCCATCAGTTCAGTAGAAAAATCCAATGGAATTCTTTTAAGTACAGAGTCAAGTGGTCATAGCTACAGACTGGAAGCAGTAACTCCTTTGCTGTTGCATAAAGTGACATTCCCAACATTCTCTAAGTTCTCAAAAGTACCCTTCCAAGAGTGCTAGCCCTTCACATTTCAATGTAAATATTTGTAGATACATTCAATTACTATGAAGTGAGTTGCAAATTACTCCCAAAGGAATGTCCCGTACTTTTGGAACAAACTTTTTAAAGGGTATTAGCTACATATTCTGACTGGGAAGGGGAAGAGATATTTTGGTCCAACTACTTCAGAATCACAATTGTTTTCTAACATCCTCCAGAAGTGTTTGCATTTGGAAAGCCATAGCATACACACAGACTCATACGTAAGTGACTCATCTGGAACTTCTGTGATATAGGCAATTTTTTAATTCCATATGTCAACTTGGTTAACACATGACTTAATAGATTTAACCTGAACAAACTCTGTCTGTAAAAACAGGCAAAAAAGGAAAACTAGTGATGGTCAAAAATAAGCTTTTCCAGTTCACACAAAACAGAAAACAACAAAGCTATTTGAACATCATGTCTACTCTGCAACCCATTTGCAACTGACTCTAATCCTGCAAAGTCAACATTCACAAATAAGCGGAAATTACAATGGAGTAAGAAGGGCTTCCTTTTATAAGAATGATTCTATGTGAAAAAAATTACCAGTTACAAGGCAAATAATAAAGGTTGCACTTACAATCAAACATATTACCACAACTTTAGACATGAATCAAACTTAATGATCTGTTCCTCTCTTCTTATGGCATATATTATTTGCCTTCAACTAAATTTCTTAGCTAAGTGCTAGCAATTTTCAAAATGAAATCCTCCCTGATGTCTTCTAGGAGTTACTACAAATCAAAATTCCAAGAAAATACTGAATTTTTAAAAAATTATTTTTAAAACACCTGTTACAATTTTTGAGTAAGAACTTTTGGTTCCAAAATTGATGACATTTGTACTCCACCCGGTCTCTAGTTCCACCAACAGAAACTATTTCTCTGAACCACTCTCTTACTACTAGCTGCAGAATAGTACCCAGATTGTCCTTGTTGATTTGCTTTCAAATCAAACGTTAAAATTGCGTATCCTGGATTTTCAGTGCTGTGCTACTAAGCTGAATTTGACCCAACAGCCTTAAAATTACACTAGAACTAGCTGCTTCTGGGCATTTCTAGAATTTAAGTGATGATTTCATTCAAAATCTCCATGCTCTTCCTCATATAACTTTGTAGGAAACTTACCTTAATATGCATGAGTTTTATTCCATGGGTGGGTTTTTTTTTTTCCTTGCAGGCACTACAAAAATCTTCATAGTAAAGACATACGCATCCCAACAACAATCATGACGAAAGAAGCCAAAATTATTCATCATTTCCTGAACACAGTATTGTCTCATTTGTAAAATTCTAAATTCTGTACTTTCCAATATTGTAAACCAATCGCTCCTGGGCAACTCAGAGGACAAGAGTGAAGACAATGTTTTATTAATTTAGTGATAACATGATGTTAGAAAGCGAGTTCCTTAGTCAACGGAAAAATTTGTTTCTTCCTCTGTTAATGCTACTTAGCCTGCCAGAAAGATTACCACCCATTTTGCAAAAACTAGCTAGTATTTTTCATTTAAGAGCATCTGCCAAATCCTCAACCACAAGAGCCTCTAACTACCACTCATAAGGCCATTGATCAGACCACAAACATTAATTAATCAACCACTGCAATAAAAAGTACCAAAAAAAAACCCCGACAGATCTCAGAACATGTATTTTAATTTTACAGCCTTTATGAAACATGTTTACTAAAATTAGCTTGGAAGAGCACTGGGCCAAACAGAGTTTAAACCCAGTTTATTCTCTTTCCTGTTGCAGCTGTTTTAAGAACAGATTAAAAAGCTTCCCTGCTCCCTTTTCAGGCTGTAGGGTTCAACTAACAGAGTAAGCAGGCATCCTGAGTTAGTAAGGACGCAGCAGATGGCAGGAAGGCAAAATCCATTCAAGGAAGAAACTGCTTCAGTGAGGCTGCAATTCAGGACTACGTATGGTTCATGAAAAGATGATACAGCTTCACTAGTACCAGGCTTACACTGCTATCATACGTCAATAGTAAAAAGCCTTCCTAAAAAGAAAGCAAATTCTCACAGAAGACTGTAGGACAGTGGCCAAGCAGGAAGATGACAGACTGACAACTGAAGCACAACAGACATTACATAAGGTCTTGGCATTCTTCTAAAAAGAGGGTGGTTTTATCCTCATCGATGTAATGAAGTTTCCTCCTTCAGAAACCGGTAGGTCTATATTTTTAAACTAACTTTTTCCAAGAACACACAGATCACGTAAATACTTTGTGTTCCCTAGTTGTCTGTCTTTCCTTCTTGCAGTCTCCTACCCAGAGCTTTCAAACGTGTTAGCCTACCTTAATGAAATTTGAAAAAGGAGACATCTGTTAACATCATTGTATTCCATCAATTAAAACTTGGTGTCAGAAGCAGGGAGCTGCTGATCAAAACCCACCACCCATTTGGCGTATCTATAGCTACCTACACGGCTGCCTCTTCAAGAACGGGGCTTAACAGGAGAAATTCACAATTTTTACTGTAAAGTTCCTAGTTTTTTAAAGATACTTATCAAACTTTAAAATTATTATTGTGTTATGGTTTAACAGTCAGCAACTAAACACCATACAGCTGATCATTCACCTCTCCCCTCCCTCAATGGGATGGGGATAAGAATCAGAGGAAAAGGTAGGTAAACTCCTCGGTCGAGGTAAGAACAGTTTAATAATTAA
>NW_010236022.1:0-1712 GCF_000690775.1 Eurypyga helias
CCAACCTCCCGGTACCGACTGACTCGCAACAAGTAGCAACATAGCATTGCCTTGTAATATTTCTCCTTAAAATAGGAAAACTTTCAATTGCTCTGTACCTCTCTTCAAGACAACTCAAAGTTGCTTAAGGATGAAATAAATTTAAATCTCACAGGGAGCTGCAGGAAATGAAAACCTCCAGGATTTTAGGTCACCATTATCTTTCGTTATTCCATCTTCAGGTATTGTTCCAGAATCCTGTATTTCTCTACTTTTAAAGGTTGATTGCTTTTCTCAATCTCTGACAGCCTCAAGCTGTGTGCAGTATTATTCAGGCACAACAGAAAAGTGGCATTATTAGACTTTGTCCTTGATTTTTAGATGTCCTTGATGCTGTGGGTGGGGACCATCAACCTATGTATAGCTTTGAAACAGAGGGAGGAAGAGTGTCTGTTCATGCTTTTGCCTTTAATAAAAAGCCAACTAGTAGTATCTTTATTATGCTGTTGAGGGGTGCCAATTTGCTAATTGACAGCACAGGTCATAGATTAAGAATTGCTGATTTTGGAGCTGCAGCCAGGTTGGCGTCAAAAGGAACTGGTGGTGGGGAGTTTCAGGGACAGTTGTTGGGGACTATTGGATTAAGAAACCAGTTTTGGAAGTTACTTCAAAAAGTTTCTTTGTACTCTTTAAGCTAATTCATATAGCTAAATAACAGAAAATTGCTGTAATTGCTTCAAATGTGGTTTAAATGTATTTGTTCTAAAAAAAAAAATAATTCCAACATGGCGATAATGACATTTCTTTCTTGCTGTCAAAGTTATTATCTATCTTGTAACAAACTTCTTAGAACAAGTATTATTATTAAAGCTCAAATGATCATTTGGTCAAAAGCTAATTATTGCAAGATACTTTGCTTTGCCCCTTGATCAGGAATTTTATTTACTAGCTCTCTACAACTGTATCAATCTTATGGCATTTACATCAGTGATTACTCTCTCAACCTGAAACATTCACCAGAATGCACTTTGGTTTTTTAACATAAATTACTTAGAGTTAAGAGACTTTGAAGTGGATAATCTGAGCTTTGATCTGTCTGTTCAGGTTCTGAGAAATCATCAATATGGTAGGAGCTGTGATGTGTAGAGCGTTGGCTGTGTTGTTATAGAAATGGCTTGTGCTAAGCCTCCCTGGAATGCAGAGAAACACTCCAATCATCTTAATTGTGTAACATCACTCATCTTAATATACCTCAATGTTTGCTTACCCTATGCTAATTAACAGCGATGGCAAGTCTTGGACTAAAGAATACCTGCAAGAATGGCATAAAAGCTTTTCTTACGGCCTGCTTAGCAGACTGCTACTGCAGAATCTTGCTGTAAGACGAAAATTTGGAGAAAAGTGCAAGGAGAAAGGAGGCTGTGAAAAGCAGTAGAGCATATGTTATTTGGGAAAGAAGTATAATGGAAATTAAGACCCATTTTATAAAATGGTTGCAGTAATGTAATCCTGTAACTGCTGTAGGAAACATGCTACGTGGATAAAAGCTCATAATAAGCTGAAACTTATTAGATTGAAGGTTTTTGGGGTAGAAGAGGGGGCTTAAGAATCACTGACTTCTAAGAAAAAGTTATTTTCCCTTTGTTCAGATTGGTAGTACAACTACTGCTCCATCAGTTCCTTCACATCTGTCTCCTGGTTTGAGAGATGTGTACGGAAAATCACGCTACCAG
>NW_010236023.1:0-215 GCF_000690775.1 Eurypyga helias
CCCCCGCCGGAGCCGCCCTCGCGTCCGTGGCACCTGTGGCGCCGAGACGGGCCGGCGGCCGAGCGGTGGGATTCCGTCCTCGTTGCGCTACGAGCCTTCGGGGCGGATTTGAGAGGGCACTCCTGAAGCAGAAGCTCGGGCAGGCGGGCTCGCTCGGCAGCGGCGAGGCGCTGTTTCACATGAAGTCCTCGCAGGGAATAGCAGCTTGAGGGGGG
>NW_010236023.1:442-9088 GCF_000690775.1 Eurypyga helias
CTGTTCCAGTGCCTCACCACCCTCTCTGGGAAGAATTTCTTCCTGATATCTAATCTAAACCTCCCTGCTTTCAATTTAAACCCATTACCCCTTGTCCTGTCACTACAGGCCCTTGTAAAAAGTCCCCTCCAGCTTCCTTGCAGCCCCTTCAGGTACTGGAAGGCTGCTATAAGGTCTCCCCGGAGCCTTCTCTTCTCCAGGCTGAACAAGCCCGACTCTCCCAGCCTGTCCCCATAGCAGAGGTGCTCCAGCCCTCTGAGCATCTTTGTGGCCTCCTCTGGACTCGCTCCAACCGGTCAAGGTGTGAACATACACCCCTGTTTGCAGTAAACATACAGGCAGTGATAACAGAGGTATCAGTCATCTGTTTGCCCAGGAAGCCGCTGTAAGTGCTTTTCTGTTTAATTAGTGGCACAAAATACACATGCCACCATTCCATAGGATGTTTCAGCAGGGCCTTCCCCTTGAACTACATCTCGCTCAGCAGGCAAGGCACCAAGGTGACTCCTGAAGGCGGGGTCCCTTCAGAAGCACCAACAGCACCCCCTGTCCTGTGGAGAGCTGGCATGGTGGTATTTTCACGTTATGCATGTTCGTCTCATGGCACTTACTTTATATTTTAATTCTGTTTTGGGGCAGCTGAAGGATTTCAGTCACTGGACTGTCTGGAAGTGGGGTCTGCTGTGCCTTGTGGGCAGCCCACAAGGCGCTTGCTCCGGTCTCATTTGCAGGACCTCAGTTTTAAATTAATTCCCCATTGTATTCCCAGCCTGGATCCATTCACTCCCCAAATCCTAGATCTTCAGCACTGACTTCCTGCTAGCCATAAGTTCTTAGTTTCACCTGCTATTCAAACTTGGATGTGGTGAAACAATTTAATGCTTTTTAGAGAAAATTTAGTATACATGGTGTTGGCATAAAGGTTTGGTAAATTGCATGTCTTTTCAATTTCATGTGGTTTATATATAGCTTTTCCTTCCTGATGACGAAATTAGGGACTAGAGCATGCTTTATGAAGTGTCCAGTAAAATTCTGTCTTAATAAGCCTTTAATAAGGTATCCATTCAGTTTACAAGGAGCAAAGTGAATTGGTGGCCTTGTGAAAGCTCAAAACTCGGTTTCTGCCCTTAATAATTTTCATTCAAGCATCTCTTGTTCATGTAGTCTGTTTATTCATCCTAATGGAGGGCAGTAAGCTATACCTGTTCAAACCCACACTGAACTGTTCAGTGCAGGTCGAGAAACATGGTTTAGTACATTAATTCGAAGTGAGGGCCCTTTTGTCATTCTTGGTACATGGGACGTATTTTTCTATTGTGTTAAATCTCCCTTCCCTCCCAAAAACACCACACACACACCCCCCCACACCCAGCAGTGCCGAAGAAGGCGGCGGCAGGGGTAGAGTCGTACTCCCTTTCCAGAGCAGACAGGCTGTGGGTACGCCTGGCCCCTGCCGGATGGAGCCGGCTGGTGCATCGACCAAACCAATTCCACCTTTGATCACGGACTTTGGACCCAAACTTAGGGAAAAGCAGCTCCTTGTTGCTAGGAAGCTTGCAGGTGGCAGAGGCAAGTGACAGCTGCGACGTTGTGTATGGGGTGTGTGCTGTGTCTGTTGAAATACGTGTTCTCTCCTACTCATCTTTAGTTTAGCAATTTGTCCCTAAAAGATACTCAGGTGAAATCTGTGGGATTATGCATGCAAGGGCTGTCCCAGCTCAGACCAGTTTCCAGTTCATAGCTTGAGTGTTTACAACACTGAAAATCCCTGAACAACATGCGGGACAAGGACCCTCAGACTGATTCCTCAGTAACTGCAGATGGAAAGAGCCTGCAACCAGCACACAGCCTGTCCCACCGTTGCTCTGCACTGGTGTAGCAGATCTGAAGAATCTGGGGGGTTTTGTCTAAGCGTGGAGTGGCTTTTTCATGTGAACTGAGCCCAAACTCTGTCAAGGTGGCACCAAAGGCAGCAATGGTCTAGTGCAAGGTGTCCCTGCCCATGGCAGGGGGGTTGGAACTAGATGATCTTTAAGGTCCCTTCCAACCCAAACCATTCTATGATTCATTCTATGATTCTGTGATGGAAGAGTGAGGCCTACCAACGCTTCTCTTAGTCTTCCCCATAAATAGACACAGAGTTGTTAAATTCCCAGCACAGTAAAAAGACACAAGCACGGCTTTGATTGCAGTGCAACACAAAGTGTTATGACGTCTTCAGAAGAAGACCTGCAGGTAGCTTTGTGTGGTGATATTCCTGTCAGATCACCTTTCCTCCTTCACCCTCTCATTCAACATGTCTTTTTTTCTAACCATTAGCCAGAGTAAATAGGAAGTCATCCCATCTTCTCCCCTTAAAGGAAAAATAAATGAGTGCTGTGGTAAGGTTACAGAACAGCGGGTGTTACTTAAAGAGCCAGTTACTTCCAGTGAAGCAAATCCACCTGATACTGCTTTCCTGCCTCCAGCTTCAGCCAGACAGAAGCTCAGTCTCCTTCAAACACCCAGCCATTCCCTGGTGTGAAGTGACACGAATCACAGCTGACTCAGATGCCACTGATTTCATTGCTGTAGTGATATTTCCCTGCCTGGTGGCTTTTCTCTCATCACCCCTTGCTTTGCATTCTTCTCACACACATGAAGGAGCCCAGAGGCACAAGGGTGGGTGGGGGAGTCCTAATAACCCCTTAGGGCTGTGCCAGGGGAACCTCAGCACCTCACAGACTGGGGGATCACTGCCCTTGGGGGTGGAATGCATTGTGGGATGCAAGGGGAGAGGGTTTTCAGATTGCACAAGACCTACTACAGGATATTCAGGGGACAAGCCAAAGATGGGGAAAAAGGAGGGATGAGGGGTAAAGGTGGTTTGGAGAAGAATAAACACGGGAAAACAGAGATAAAGGGATAAAAGGAGACCTTCATACGTAAGCAAGCTGGTCAGTGCCCTTGTCTGCCCATGCCCTGCACCTCATCTGTCCTGTTTTCTATTCAAACCCATTTGTGTCATGGAAGGGGCAAATCCTCTGCTATCTTTCCAACAGAAGGCATCTCTTTACACCTTTAAAAAACAAGTCTTCAAAGATACTTTAAAAATAATGTCAAATTTCTTTGAAAACGTATCAAGGAAATGTCTACTGACGATGTAAACTGTGAAAGGATATATGGTGCTCTCTGTGGTCAGAAAGAGATTGGCTTGATAATAATGATCATGAAAGAGGTGTCATTAAAGAGCAAATGTGCACAAATAGGGCCTGTTCCTTTTCCTGCTTTTTTGCTCGAAGACAAAACAAACATAAGTCCTGCTGCTGCTGACCACTGTACCTTTAAATTTGAGCTATTCTGCAGCATTGCTAGGGATTGGTCTTAAATGCCCAGTTAAGGAAAAGACATGAAGCCCTAATTTGCTCTTTGATGATTTCTAGGAGGTGAGAAGTAGTTTATGAATAGGTGCAGTTTTCCTCAAGGATTGATCAAGATAGTTTCTGCTTTGCAATTGATGAAAAATGCTGTCTCACGTTTAATTAGATAGTCCTTTGTCATTAAACCCTTTATACTAGGTGCTTCCTGGTGGATTCCATATTCAGTTTTAGTCTGTGACAACTGTCCTATATGTGCACATATCCGTAAAAAAGGGTGAATTTGCCGTTTTATACTTGGTCAGAACAAGCCAAAGCAAGTTCCATATAATAGTGATATAAAAAAGTGGTTCTGGCACTTTGCATGGAAATTTCCAATCTCACTGTGGCTTTACCCTCTCTTATCAGATTTCCACAGTTAAAAAAAGAAACAGAGGGGAAAAAAAAAGTTTAAACAAGCATGAGAACTTCTCTTCCAGTTGCCAAGTCAGTGGAACAGCTTGGTGAGAAACTCAGCATTAGGGGTGGGGTCAGAACAGGAACCAGCTTTGTGCAGTGAACTTTGCTGTAAGACTTCTTGGAGCAGCACCTTGCACAGCCCATCTTGGAAGATCACCAAGAAGGAAACCACATTCTCTACCTTGCCTTTTTTTGGCAAAAATCTGCATTTTCTGAGTTTCTTTCCCTCAGGCTGAAAGGCTGAGAATTCTGGAAAGAAATGTCCCAAAAGAGCGAAGGTTTCTCCCTCAGTCCTAGAAGGTGTTTGCAAAAGGTTTCATTTAATTTGTTTAGTTACTTAAATAGGCAACTGCTTGAATGGCCCATACTGCACCTGAACTTTATCAGTATTGATACTGGGGCTTGACAGTTCAAAACCAGCCCAAGCAATACTCTGCTCTCTTACGTTCTTTCTTGTGATGGTCATTTTGTAGGTGGAATGCAGGACTTCTAGAGTCACATGCTCTGGTCCTGTCTTTCTCCCAGGCCCCATGCTTTTCAGAGCCCTTCCTGGGTCCTACCTCTGCCTCCTCAGATTCTTGCTGGGCTTTCTGTATGGCTCAGAAGGAGCATGAGAGAATAAAATCTCCTTGGATCATCCTTCCTTCAATATAGCCAGAGCTGTTTGCTTCTCCACCAGGAACAGCCCATCACCTTCAGCCCAACTCAGGTTTCACAGAGGAGCTGGTTTTAAAAAGAGCAGAGTAGGACTCTGTAAAGGGACTTAACTCTTTCCTGACTAATCCCAGCACAAATGCTTACTGTAGTATTCAGACACCTCAGGTATTTTGCAATAGAAGGAACAGGAGTGCTCCTTCCCTCAGATCTTCTCCAGGATTTTCTTACGCAAGCTCCCGCATAAAAAACTGTTGAACCTCCCAGAAGTGACCCATGGCTGCACCACCAGACAAGGCCTTGCCCTAAGACTCTGGGCCCCAAAGCCCTGCGTTCTGTTCAACGTGCAATACTTTATTCTTCTCCGCTGGCTGCACTGGCTCCGTGGTAACACAGCCAGCCAACTCTTTGTGGCCTGGTTGCTATTTCCTTGCCTGTGTGGTCTTTCTATTCCTCACTTTCTTGAGGGAGGTGCTCTTTGATGGCTGCTTCTTTGGTCTGAAGGTTTTGCAGGTCTGCCCAGTTGTTCCTCAGAACCTGAGCTGCAGCCTGCTGCGCAGTAGGATGTCTTCCTGCAGTCAGAGGAGGGCTGAAATGATGGCAAAAGACGCATCGAAGACTGTGACATCCCAGGTTGGAACGGTCAGGCCTTCCCTGGCTTCCTGAGCAAAGCAACACTGGAGAAAGCTTGAAAGCCTTCCCTGGGTTCAGCCTCATACCAGGCTGAGGTCTGGGACAGGGCATCAGAGACAAGATGCAGCATGGAATAGCAGAAGATGGTGACGCCTTTTCCCAGCCAAGAAGACAATCTGAAGGAGGGAGGCAATTTCAACTCACATGTTCTCAAAAGACTCCTACCCTGTTTGTCAGCCAAGACCTCTGGCCATACACATGGCCTTGATACTCTGTGAATAAGGAGTCCCATCAAAGCTACTACAGCCCCCATGATGGCCTGGTTGAGTTGAAATTTGCTCCAACTGAACTTAGCTGAACTTAACATTCACCAGACATAAGCTGCCTCTTCCCAAAGAGAATGATTTCCTTTCTTCCCATGGAGAAAAAGGGCTTGCTTGAGAGGAGAGGGAATAGAATCATAGAAGCATAGAATCATAGAATCATAGAATGGTTTGGGTTGGAAGGGACCTTAAAGATCATCTAGTTCCACCCCCCCTGCCATGGGCAGGGACACCTTCCACTAGACCAGGTTGCTCAAAGCCTCATCCAGCCTGGCCTTGAACACTTGCAGGGATGGGGCATCCACATCCAGGGATGGGGCATCTATGAATATTTCTCTTCTTTTGTACCCACAACCCTCCTGACTGAAAGGCCACTGGGATTCAGCTATCTCTCAGCAGGAGTTCTCCAGGCCCAGCTGTGGGAGAGGTAGGAAGTTGGAATCCACACACACAGCATTTCCACACTCTTCAGCAGCACCAACCTTCCATCTCCAGACATTTTCGTAGGCAAGCTGCTTCCCCCAACGCACCTCTGACACACCATCATTACAGAGAAAGGCAGGTGAACTCCAGCACCACAGCTACTGCTGAAGGGCCAACAGAAGCAGCGACTCTCACTGCTTCTTCAGAGTCCAGCCAGTTTCTGACCACATTTTTGACCGCATAGCAGAACAAAGGGTAAATCTTGTCACAAAAACTCATCTTCCCACATTTGAGGGAAGGAACATTTTTCCCAGTCTTGGAAGTCGAGACTTACACCTTTTGATCACCTTTCCAGAACTGCATCAAAGGAGGCTCTGTGTGTGTAATCCCTATGTGAATTATTTACCAGGGACAGTGTCATGGGTCATGGCAGTCCCATGCTCATCAGCATTCAATTCTGAACCAGATTGGGATGTAGGGGAACGTATGAGGTGTTTTAAAATTCCTTCCTTGAAATGTTAATCTATTTCTTTCCTCCATGTTCTCTTCCTAATTGCCTCTAGGTAACTCTTCTATACATATGTATTTCTATATATGTATGTATATACATACATTGCATATACTGCATATACTGTATATATTTAAAGATGATGACCATTAAAAGGCAAATGTCACACCTTTTTTCAAGGGAAAGAACAAGGATCCAGGGGAATATTGAGCAGTCAGCTAAATCTCAGGCTCCAGGAAGATTACGGAGCAGATCTTCCTGGCACCCATGTTCCAGGCTATTAACAGAGGGTCAAAGAAGAGCTAATAGCACTGCCTGATCCTGGCCACACTGTTAATCTGTGAAACAGGGACTCAAACTTATCAAAATATTTTCTCTTTCTGGATGTAAGACGACTTTCTAAATGATGTAAGTGTTGGTTGCTCATGCAAATAGAAAAAAAGGCAAAGGTTGTCCACAGACAAGTTTAAACACTGTTACTTTTTGGCATAGTGGGATTAAAATATGTTAAAGTTAAAGATCTTGGTCTGCAATCTACGAAGGTCAAGGCTTTGTTTATCTTTGCCAGCTGACTTAAGAAGCTGTTCTTTCTTTTTCCCTGCCTTCTATTCAATGCCTGCCTTGTGTGTCAGCTGGCTGCAGTGTCCTAATAGCACCATTCAATCCATAATATAGAAGGAAATTAGAAGTCACTAGTTTGTTATCATTTGGGTGGTTGTTTCTTTTGTTTGTTTCTTTCTTTTTTTCTTTTTCAGCTTTCTCATCTGAACAGTTATGTGGGGACACTGAATGACTATAAACAGTGTCTTCCTACACTGTCTTCAACATAGACACATTGCAAATTCTGATCTCTGCCTATATGACTAAAAGAGTTTTCATAGAATCATAGAATAGTTTGGGTTGGAAGGAACCTTAAAGATCATCTAGTTCCACCCCCCCTGCCATGGGCAGGGACACCTTCCACTAGACCAGGTTGCTCCAAGCCTCATCCAGCCTGGCCTTGAACACTTCCAGGGATGGGGCATCCACAGCTTCTCTGGGCAACCTGTGCCAGTGTCTCACAGCACTCTCTGTGAAGAGCTGCTTCTTGATATCCAACCTAAACCTCCCCACTTTCAGTTTAAACCCGTTACCCCTTGTCCTGTCACTACAGACCCTTGTAAAAAGTCCCCCCCAGCTTCGTTGTAGCCCCTTCAGGTACTGGAAAGTGCTATAAGGTCTCCCCGGAGCCTTCTCTTCTCCAGGCTGAACAAGCCCAACTCTCTCAGCCTGTCCCCATAGCAGAGGTGCTCCAGCCCTCAGAGCATCTTCATGGCCTCCTCTGGACTCACTCCAACAGGTCAATATCCTTCTGATGTTGGAGGTCTTCAGGGCTGGATGCAGAACTGCAGGTGGGGTCTCACAAGAGCAGAGTAGATGAGGACAATCCCCTCCCTCGACCTGCTGGCCACGCTGCTCTGGATACAGCCCAGTATGGGGATGGCTTTCTGGGCTGCCAGCACTCAGTTTTGTCCTTGCTTTAATGAATATGCCTTAATTACAGAAGCTGCTATACTATGTCAAACAAAACTTGTTATGGGGTAACATAAGCTCCCACAGGACTGGCCAGAAACTGAACAAAGCAGATAAATGTGAATTTTGCCCAATAATGAGGACAAAGGTATTTATTATAGTGCTTCACAATTTATTTCTGCAGTAGACTCTGGCTCCCACAGTTACCTGGCTCTGGCACTGATGAAGGAGGATGATGTGCAGACCCCATCTCAAACCAATTAGGGTTTGCTGGCTAGCAAGAGAGAAGCAGGAGTCAGGGATCAGCCTCCAGCTCTCCTTTCCATCTTCTGGAGCACGGCCTTTTGCACAACACTGGTGCTCGGGGCAGTAGTGTATGGCTGCCTACTACTGGGTGTAGGATCTTGCTGTGCCTCAGTGCCTTGGGTAGCTTAGGGAGCCTCTTCCTGAGAGAGCAGCTGGGCAGGCACGGTTGACCCTGATCACATTTGGTGTGGAACCGCGACTACCACTGTGGGGCTTGGAAATGCTCTTTGTCTTGAAGACAGCTGCAATTTTACTTCATGTTCTTAAAACTGACACTGTAGGTGTGCGTTTGGGTGAAACTCTGGCTGGCCCATGACCTCTGCCACACTGAAATCCCTCTCAGGACTTAAATTCCCCCTGTGCTGTCCTTAACGTTGGCTTTTCTCGTTTCCTAAGGTGGGGCGGAGGTACCAAGCAGTGAACTGTCAGCCATGGCTTCCTCACGCCGGGGCCGGCCGGGCCCTTTCCGCCC
>NW_010236024.1:0-251 GCF_000690775.1 Eurypyga helias
GCTGTGGGGGGCAGCGGGTGACACCCCCCTCCTCCTCCTGCAGACGACAGCCGGGACATGAGCCCCCCCGAGCCCGCCAGCCCCCCCGTGGGGCGGGATAAGAGAACCCGGAGGAAGTTCTTGGATTTGGGGTGAGACCTGGGCCTGGGGGGGGTGGGATGGACGGACGGAGGGACGGACGGAGGGACGGACGAGGGGATGGACGGGGGGATGGACGGGGGGATGGACGGAGGGGGGGGCGGGAGGGGGGG
>NW_010236025.1:0-221 GCF_000690775.1 Eurypyga helias
GTCGGCGAAAGTCGTCGACACGGAAACCGCCGGCAAGGTGGACCACTGTAAGAAAATGACGCCGACGGTGCTGGTGCACGGCAGGGCGGGAGGGGGGACACACTTGCCTGTCAGCGACATCGTTCAGAAAGAAACCATTTCTCCCGGGAACGGCTGCCCCATCTACAGGCCTGAAATTATCAGCACGGCGCCCTCCTCCTGGATTGTTCCTGGTCCCAGCC
>NW_010236025.1:316-14655 GCF_000690775.1 Eurypyga helias
AGCCGGGGGCGGTCGCCGGCGGCGTTTCGGGGACAGTAGCGGCGGGGGGGAGGCCGGCATCGGCATCGCCGGCTCCCAACGCCAACGTGGATTGCGCCAAGACGGCCAGGAGCTCTGCGGAGAGCTCCGCCTCGGTCATACAGCACGTCGGGCAGCCTGTCGCCACCCCCGTGAAACATAGCAATAAGGTGGCCAAATCCTGTGGCCAGGAAGCCAACTTCAAGGCGAACGAGACCGCCCTGGCCTCCAGCCCCATCTTCCTGCCGCCCAACGAAGCGTTTCGCTCCCCGCCTCTGCCCTACCCCAGGAGTTACCTCCCGTACCCAGTGCCGGAGGGGATAGCCATCAGCCCTCTCTCCCTCCACGGGAAAGGACACGTGTATCCGCACCCCGTCTTGCTGCCCAACGGCAGCCTCTACCCTGGCCACCTGGCTCCCAAGCCTGGCCTCCCTTACAGCCTGCCGGCGGGGCGGGGGGAGTTCATGACCTACCAGGATGCGCTGGGGATGGGGATGGTGCACCCCATGTTGCTGCAGCATTCGGCTTTGGAGATCAATAAGGAGGAGAAGGCGGAGAGGAGGTCGCGGTCTCACGAGAGGGTCCGCTACGAGGACCCGGCTCTGCGGGGCCGGTTGCCAGAGGTCCTGGAGACTGGCGGCAAGATGCATTTCGAAGTACCCAGCGACAAGAGCATGAAATTGCACCAGAGCTCCGGCCACGGTAAAAACTCGGCCAAAAGCGACAAACACCTCTTCACGGATCTTCTGCGAGACGAGCAAGAGGCTAAAAGCGAAGCCAACGTAACGAAAGCCAGCTTTGCTGTGGAGAGCAGTAATCAGGCTAATGACCCTACGAAGCACAAGGTAGAGCAGGCGTCGCAGCACAGAGATTTTATTGTAATGAGAGAGGAGTTCGGAAGAAATAACGATCTTCACGAAACCTATAATTTCAAGCAAGCCCAGAGTTCATCGGTGTTCGGCTTAAGGAAAGACGATTTATCTGTGAGCCAGCCTAAAGAGAGAGTGACGGTCCAGCCTTCGCCCGCTTTCTTGGAAAGCACCCACGAGAGCGATGCTCCGGCTCTGGCTTTCGGCAAGGTGCAGGAGGACGCGAAGCCATTCTGCATGGGGACCGCGCCACCCAGCATCGACGTCAGCCAGCCTTATACCAAAGACGGAGCCGACGACGTGGAATCTGCCGATGGCAAAATACTGAAACCCAAGCCGTCGAAGTTAGCCAAGAGGATCGCAAACTCCGCTGGTTACGTAGGTGATCGATTCAAGTGTCTGACGACCGAACTGTACGCGGACTCCAGCCAGCTCAGCCGGGAGCAGCGGGCCTTGCAGGTGAGTCCGCGCAGTCCAACGGCCGCCGCGCTTTTTGCCGTTATTTCTCTGTTTGCGAGTCGCGGTCAAGTATTGAAAGTTGAGAGAAGCAGCGCAGGTGGGGAGGTCAGAATTTTTTTTGTTCGGGCGTAGCTCGCCAGCGGTAGTTTTAAATAGCGAAGTAAGTTTGTTAACGAGAGCGAGGCGGTGTAAAGAGTAGCATGTGTGGCTGTTACGTTATGCACGCGCTAGCAAGCTTTAAAGGGCTTTTACTAAGTTCTGCTTAAAAATGTTAATGTACGTGTGAAATGTTTGTGCAGTTATGGAGGGGAGTCGGACAGGCATGCATGTTACCTTGGCACTGGCTGTAATTTCTCAGCTGGCCTGTAGTGCCTGCGAGCAGAGCGTGCCCAGGAGTTGTGATTAGTATGCCAAACGTGCCGTTGGATGGAGAGGAGTCGCGGCCATGTGTTTAGCGGGTCTCAGGCAACGTTTGCGCCAAGCGAACGCGTAGGAAAGAGTAGGAGCAGTACCGAGGTTGATGCCGAGGGTTGACAGACAGATACTGTATAGGAATATCCTTAAGGTATTTTACTTTTAATGAAGGGATGAGTTAAGCCAAATTGTTTTGCATTGTTAAGAAAAGAATTGGTTTATGCTTATAAAAATGGATGAAATTATCTAAATGATCCATTGAGTGCCCATTTTAATTACATAGATGGAAGGATTACAAGAGGACAGTATTTTATGTCTACCTGCTGCTTACTGTGAGGTCAGTTCTTCAAATTTTTATTACTAGACTCTTACATAAACCTTTGAGTTAAATTTCATTTCCAAATACACAAAGGGAAGTTTGTGGGCCATGGTCGTCTTTATTCATTGTACGGTTTTGTGTTGTTTTGTTTGTTCTTTTTTTTTCTTTTTTGTTTTTTTGTCTTTATGATTCAGACTTCTAGCATGTATTATCAAGCAGCTGTGTCTTGTAGGGAGTCTGTGGTAAACCTGAGTGAGGAGGGATTATATATATATATTTATAAATGAAAGAACTGTGTGGATATTTGCGTATAGATGCTAGAACACTCTCTCACAAGTCAGGTGTGTTAAACTCCTACCCTAGCTATCTATCTCAAAACCTTGGTTTTGAGCCGATTTTGCTTTGGAAATGCTTTCATATAAGGTAAGGTAAATGAAGTAGCTTTTATCGCAAGACTTTTTTTTTCATATCAATTCTCTTTCTAGCGTGCAATGATGCGCTTCTCAGAGTTGGAGATGAAAGAGAGAGAAGGCCAAACAGCTACCAAAGACTCAGAGGTCTGCAGATTCAGCCAGGCAGACTGGGAAAACTTGAAAGGAAACAGTGAAAAGAAGCCAAAGTCTGTCGCTCTGGAAGATGCCATTGCTGACCAAAATGACAATGACAGATGTAAGCGAATTTAGATGGCTTTCTGAAGCGCGTATGCGTGTCTCTGCTGCGGCAGCTTGCGGCGGAGCGGGGCGGGCAGGGCGATCTGCATCTTCTCGGGGTGTTGCTCGTTAAAGTCACTGAGCTCAGGTACGGAGCTGCCGCGGCTGGTGCTCCTCGGGCTGGTGTTGGGATGTGCAGGGTACCGATTACGGTGGTACCTGCTTTTCAGGGGATGGTTAACTGTCACCAAAGTTGCTGTTGTAAAGAGATCATCCGTTTAATTGATAAGTACCACACCAGCTGGTGAAAGCAAAGGTCTGAGGTTACGTTTGAAATGCGAGAGGAGGTGGGGGAAGAGTGAGAGGCAACAGGGGGTTCAGCTTCCTGAAAGTGCTGGCGCGCGGGGAAATGCCACTATTGCAGCTTCCAGGGAAAGCGAGGAGGGAGGACGGAAGGGTGATGGGGAACGGGAAAGGATTGCCTGAAAGTAAGATAAACAAATAAATAAATGGAATTAGGGAATTTTTTTACTGAATGCAAGAAAAATTACTTTTTTCTTTTTTTGTAACTCTTGGTAAGCACGTGGCTTCAATGAATTTCCCGATTTTTCTTTCTTCCCCCTTCTACCTATATAATTAAGGAATGGATCAGTTCCTCCTCCTGCTTCTTTGTTTTTAACAACTCAGGGTGGGGGGGAAACCAAATCTACCCCGAAAGTATTGCGAAACGAGGAAACACACTGCAGATTACGTTGTGCGCGCATGTGTGTGCGTGCACAGTGTAACTCGGTGGTTAAGTGTGCTCTTCCATAGGTGGAGATTCATGAGTAGGACTAGTTGGAAATTTCATTCAGGCAATTTAATAATTTTGAATTACTGTTCTGGTCTTTGGTTAATGCTTTTGGCGGAGAGCATGCTGGTCAATCGTACTTGCTTGGTTACTCACCTAAATCAAGTTTCTGTGGTATTGCTGTCCCTGAAATAACAAACTCCACAAAAATCAGCCTGGCAGAATAGCAAGGGAAAGTTTTAATTGTGGAATAGGAGAAGGTGCCAAGGTGGGGAGAAGGAAGGCTGAGCCCCTGGAAGCTGAGCGGGCTTTCCCTTCTCCAAGATGTATTGAGGCAGCTTTGGGGAGGAAGGCACCGCTGCCCTTGCAGTTCCCATACTCAAGCTGAGAGCTTAGTAGGCCGCTGCCCTGGCTCTCCCTCTTACAGCCCCCCTTGCTACTCCAAGGGCTCAAAGTACCCTGGTGATGTCCTCTGTTAAATCCCACCCCGGGTGTGCTGGAAAGCGTACAGAGCAGCAGCAGTGAGGTCCTGCCACCTTGCTCTGACAGCAGGGCATGATTGGGATTGGGGGGGTGTCAAGGATGGGCACAGGGAGGGAGAGCCTGCTTGGGGCATGGGACATGCTGCTCGGAGTTCAGGGGGGGATTGCTGGAAGGAAGAGGTTAGAGCATCATTGTTTGCTGAAACACACCCCCTCCCATCCTTGCAAAAGGCTGATGATACGGTGCATCCTTAAATCCATCATGTAGTGAGGTTTCTGGCACTTGCATCTGCTGGCTAAAACGTGCGTGAGACTGCTAAGTAGCTGTTGGAAGCAGGGAAGGTATGTTCAGTCTTATGTTTAGTTCGTTCCCCTCCTAATTAGCTCTGACTTAACAGGCTATTTCAGAGTTCAGCCGAATGTCTCTGCTCCTAAAAGCCCAGATCCGTCCTGTTGCGGGAGCTCTGCTTCTGTATGCTGGCCCGTGCAGCCGCCAGTACTTACCGGTGCAGATTCAGGAATCTCAGTAAAGTTTTTTATCGTGGTGGTTCACCTCCTGCCCCTTGGGATAGCAGCTGATAAATCAGGAAGCTGTGTTTCACACTTCTCAGATGCCTCTAGCGCAGTGGCTTGGGCTCCGGTGGCGCTAGAGCCACCTGCGGTCTCGATGAGTCTCTCGTCCAGCGACAAGCAAAGGGGCAATGCGCTCTGCCCCTTGGCATACCACCGGCCAGAGCCAGGGCTACTGGCAGAGAATCTTCCTGCCTCCATTTCCCTCCAGTTTCTGCCCTCGCTGTTGGAGCTTTCATGCTCTTTGAGGGGAACTAGCTGAATGTCTGCAACCTCTTTCGTTTTCCCTTCTGCCTCCTGCAAGCGATCGTGCTGCTGAGGAGGTCTGTCGCCTCGGTTTACGTCGCGTTCGTCCGGCGCCGGCTAAAAGCAGAGAGGTGTGCCCTTTACATCTGCGAGCGGGGAATTTGGGGTCGAAACTGGCGAGCTGTTGGGCACGGGCTGTGAGCTCTTCACCTGCCCGGTGTCGGCGGGGAAGAGGAAAACCGCAACCGAAACTGTGACTGTGGTGCGGAGCCGGCTTGCAGGGCGCGGAGGCAGCTGCTCGCCCCCTCGGCTCCTCTAAACCTGCCAGCGCACCGACGAACAACAACGGCAAAAGGCTAAATAACACGAGCTGGTGGTGCTTACAGAGGCCTCTGATGGGATGGAGCCTCCTTTTTTCAGCTTGCCCTGGGGCTTACTAATTTTCTTAATTTCATAGCATATGTACTGACTTTTTTTGAAGCAAAGGCGCACTATCTGATTCCTTAAAGTTTTCCTTTGACTTGGTGGTGCATCGCCTTCCAGTACTGAGAGTCTTCTAAGCTTCATCGTGCCTTCTGGGAAAGGGTGAAAAAGGTTCTTTTCCTTTTTTTTTTTTTTTTTTTTTTAACAAAAAAGGCCTGATTTAAGGGAGGTAGCCGTGCTAGCTAATTAACGAGCAATTAAAGCTAAGGAGTAAAGTAGAAGCGCTTTAATTCTCTCCCATCTTGTTTAGGTTTTGCCGGGTGTTCGGAGAGCAGTCGCGAAGCTGCTTTGTTGCCAAGGTGACTTGTAAATGTTGCTGAGGCGATGCTGCTCCGGTGCATTTCCATAGCACAAACATGATAAATTATGGGATGCATATGTCATGAGTCATAGGATTGTTCAGAGATCAAGTGATTTAAGCTATTGGCACGGACACACGCATCCATACGGGCATGTGATGATCGCATGTCGGTTTGTAACAAAGCTCTTCCAGCGGTATTGAAAAATCATACCGAAGTGTGAAAGATGGAATAAATTCTACAAGCTGTGAATTTCTTGATCGAGGAGCACAATTGCCCATTTATCTCATTTTATAAGAGAAAGACACTGCCCGTTGGAGCCTTAGCTGGGAAAAATAAAACCCGATTAACATTAAAAACCTATCGTAAGGCATGAGGTCATGGGTAGAAAGTTATAGCAGTTTCTGCGTGTGAAAGTAAATGGTGTAATGTGCCAGAACCTTTAGAGGTGATCTTCAGCATCGGAGCGAGGCGCCGGTGTCCCTTTGCATGGTAATCCCCTACTTTTCTTTCTCGCTGGGATGTGTGTGTACGTGAGCAGATGAAAGATGGAGACAGTAAACATGTCCTTTGCCCTGGTCAGTTATTACCTTCCTGTGATGGGACATAGCGCAAAAAAAAAAAAAGGGAAAAAAACCCAAAAGTCCGTGCACGGAGGGTGGCGGTTGCTTGTTTGTGCAGTGCGGTGGGCGTGGGCAGGAGGATACAGATGTGGAAAGCTCCCAAGCAGAGGTACTTGGAGGGAAAAATGAAATCAGTTGGGTGTCCTCTGCCCTGTGGGATACTCAGAATTGGCTGCTGAAGGTGGCTTATGGGATTTCTTACTGCTGTTGTGATCTCCATGCTGAAGACTGTGTTTTAGCATTTGGATAGTCATTATCCTACTCGGGTGAATAAAGGATGTCTTGCATAAGTGAGCGCAATGAGAGGTTGCTCCAGGGAAGAGGAAAGGCTGTTTTTAGCTGCCATGTTATTTGAAGGAAAGAATCGCGACTTAAACACTAAGATGTGTTTCCTTGTTTGCATGGCACGGGAAGGCCTGGTCTCTGGCAGCTGACAGCAACAGGAAGGTGGGAAAATGAAGGGAAGTTTTTTCGGGTAGCGTGGTTGTGCCTGTGAGTAACTGTTATTGTGAGATTGCGACCCGTGCACTGAGGAGACAGTGTTCCAGGCAAAAACCACATGGGGAGAAGCATCTTCTTAAATTCTTCCTTGTCTCTAGTTGGGTGGGACAGTGAGAAATGGTTTGAGTTGCCGGTGCTGTTCTCACAGCTGGTGTAAGACTGGGAAATGCTGGAGGCTGGAGGAAGGAACACGTTTCAGAGTTTCATCTTCTTACTCATAGAGGTGTGTTGCTATGAGAACTCGGCATTTATCCTGTGTTTCTGGCTACCTCGTCACTGCTTGAATAACGATGATAGGAAAACTCCAAAGTATTTTATTGTTGTTTTCTTCCTCGGGCGGAGAAAGGGATGTTGTAGATACATGGCGGGGGAGAACGAAAGCAAATAAATTCTTCTCGTCCTTGTTGGGCATGCAAGATATGCTTATGTGGCTGTGCCTCATGTTGACATTTATATCTTAATTTGGGGAGACATTGTGTCTGATCCAGGTTGCTTGCTCTGTCTTTTGAGGACAGAGTGGAATCCGGTGGTAAAATATTAATAGCGCCTGCGCTTCGTGAGCCGGTCGCTGCTGTGCCAAAGGGAAAAACCTCTGGGCGTCCGACGTGTCCGTGCAAGCTGCGTAGAGAGCCTGACAGCCTGCGGGTTACGCCGTGGCCCCAACAGCAACCGACCTTTGTCCGTTTGCGGTGAAAATCCGACTGGAAGAGGCGGGGGCAGCGTCGGAGACAAGGACGAGTCCCGCCTGGCTCCCTGGCTTCGCTGTCCTCCCGTGCGGATGCAGGATGATTACGCAACCCGGATTAATGTGTGGAGATGTCGCTCCACTAATGGTCTTAACCGCATCTAGTGGGTTGGAGTTCAGAGATTCAGCGGGATTTCTGGCTCTGTGGCCGAGGAGATGTAGCTCTGGTTGCCTGAGGGGTCTTCCCTTCGATGTGACTGGGGAGCGGAGGCAAAGGTGTTGCAGAGCTGCTGGCAGCGAGGGCTTTTTGGATAAACTTCAGTAGGTGTGTGCTGTTCTCCTCGGCGCATGGAGCCCCGGAGAAATGCCGACGGTGACGAGCTGTTGGCGAGGTTACAACAAATGTCTCTCCTCTCCGTTTTGGTTTTTTTTTTAGCGTGGACAGTCAGAGAGAGCAGCACTCGGCATCCCTCCGCCGAGTCCTCTGGCAGATAGAAAAGGAACCGATGTGCAGAGGGTTGCTTTCGGTGGTGGCAGGCTGGAATTAACTTGCTGTTTCCTGGAAGCCCCAAAGATTAAGACCGTCAACCTCCCCCCGCCCCCAGCCTGCTACTTCCTCTGACCCCGCAAAAGCTTCTCCGGGAATTGGTCAGGATGTGCCTGCCTTTTCTCAGGCTAGACAGAGTTAGGAGCAGGAAGGCTATCCCGGTGTAGCAGCTCTCAGCGTGAAGGGTGGCGTGTCGTTGCTGGGATGGCTGGAGACATGAAGGCTATGAACAGTACGAGTGTGGCGTAGAGTGCCCCTGCCTGATCTGTTTGGGGAAACTGAGCATCTGAGTATCACGTTTCCTTATGTAAGGGGGGAAAAAAATAGCAGATTGCATTAAAAATGTAAAATGAAATCTGATAGAAGCATTTCTAAAGTGATACTTAAAACGTGGCTGGCCCAGCATCTTTTGTGCTGTGTGAAACAGGACTACTGGGGCCGCTGGTGTGGTTATAGGGTACAGCTGTTGGGCAGCATCTTCATCCCAGATGTGCAGGCGTGGGGTGCTGCCGGATTCGTTCTGGTGGAGGGGGTCACGCTGGTGATTTAGAGGCACAGTTGTAGTAAGCTGAGATACCTGTTTTCTGGAACATGTTGACGTTGCTGGCTGAAAGAAGTGTGACAAACTGTGTTTTAGAATCTCGAAGGGAGCAGGTGTTGGCCAGACGGCCTCGCCGAGAGGAGCGTTGCCAGATCGCAGAATGGCCCGAGTATCCCGCTCGCCTGGAAAAAGTCAACTTCAGTTTTGGTTTTTTTTGGCCAAATATCATCTGCTGTTTCATAAAGCAGCCCTGCAGGCAGCTTCCCAAGCAGCCTAAAAACGATACCGGGGTGTCTTCTTGGTGCCTGCAAACATCTCCAGGACCCGAGGTGCTACTTGGAGCCGTTTCCAAGTTGTGGTGAACAAAAACTTCATCAGAGAGGTTGCCCTCCCCCCCCGCCCCTCCCCCAGCCTTCTGTTGCTGATAACAGGTATTCCAAGGACAGTCGTGAAACCAGACGGTGCTGGTAGAGCTGTAGGAACATGTTCTACAAGATAAGGTGGGATAGAGTTGGGTTGTATCCAGGGGCTGCCAGGATGCTGGTGGGGTGGGTCTTGGAGGGGACAGGAGGGAAGAAGGGGCTGAAAGAAGAGGGACCTCGGCCCTGGTGAGGGGGGAAGAGCAGAAATTGAAGGCCAGGCTCTGTGGGGGAGGAGGCTGAGTAGGGAAGGGGAGGATCAGGGAATGGAGCTCTCAGGAGTGTCCGGGTAGGAAACCAACAAGTGTGTTTGCAGGAAGGGAAATGGGAGAAGGAGGAAGAGCAAGGAAGAGGAAAAAGGACAGTGAGCCGTGGGGAGGTAGGAGAGAACACACAGGTTGCCAAACAGCGGCAGACGTGCAGAAAGATTTTAGTGGTCAGCCAGGAAGTCTAAAAGGCATGGGAAAACCGACTTGTTTGTGGAAATTGTAAATAGGAAGCTGATTAACCGAGTTGCTGTCTGTACCGCATGTCTGCCTCATCATACATCGGCTAGCTTGGTATAAACCCAAGAAAAAATACCTATTTGAGATGATGATTAAGTGCCGTTCTATGTCAGACATCCATGTAAAATCGCTTAAGCGGGCTCGGAATTTGAGGGGAACAGTATTGGAAAAGGGATGCTGAAGTTATTGCAAGCATGGCAGTGTAGGTGTTTGGGGCTTCGTTCGTCAAACTAGTTTCCAGTAAGTGTTTTGAAGCTCAGGTGGTCACGGCTGCTGGAAATATTCCCTGGAGAAAAGTGAGGTCTTTCTTAAAAGGAGGCGACAAAGATCATGTGATGTACAGAGGGCGGCTGGTTACTTGAAGTAAAGAAGCCTTATTTACAGCCTTGCATTCAAGTACTGCTTTTTGAAAAACATCACAACTGTTCTTAGTGGTATTCCCATGTACGTGCGTGCATGCTCCGTGTCCCATTTGTAGCTCCAGAAGAAGGGACGAATGCTTCTAAGTCAGACTCTGCAGTTCCATGCGAGAAATCAGGGAAGGGTTAGGAATTAGCAAAAGACTAATACTTTATTTAATCTTCAGAAGGTATTTTTGAAAAGAAAGTCATTGCAAAGTGAAGCTTGGATTATTACTTCCCACAGTTCGTATGGGGCGAGGTCACTTTCTGAGAAGGATCTGTGCTTTCTGTATCTGAAGATGTTTCATTATTTTAAAAAGCATGTTGTGATGTTTCTATGGCTACAAGTATTGTGAACGTTGTATTTTTTAAATAGATGTGACACCAACGCAAAGTACCGTGCTTTTTGGGGGAGTGGGGTGGGGGTGGGGATGTTGTGCTTAGCTGTTGAGGAAACTGCTGCCGTAGGCTGACCAGAGGAGACTTGTTCTGAAGTCAGATTTTGGGTTTATTTGCATGCCTCATAAGCCATAAGTCATGGTGAGGATGACGTTGAAGAGATCAGAGACCATAGCTTTCTTGCAATGAATTGTTTTGTATTTACTGGGTCTTGTGGTGTTTGTTTTTATTCTATCCTTAGGTAACTTTACTACTACAGAAAGCAACCAAGGTCACTTTCTTGAAACTCCAGAGGAAAAAGAGCTCTCAAATGAGAAATGTTATTTAGAGAGACATTCTATATATGAAAAAGCGGAAGACCAGCCAACAGAAGATATTGGCCAACATCCATGTCCACGTCTGGACAGGAAGCGTAAGCACTCTGGTGAGAGAGTGCAAAACGATGGCAGCCAAAATGAAAACCTTGTGGATGAACTGCAGGATGAACTTATGTCAAAAGCAAAAAAGAAGAAGAACTCCAAAGGTAAGACAGCATTTTGCTTTGGTCACTCTCAAGGAATGTCTTGTGAAAGGAACGTCCCTTTGGCTTAATGTGTTTCTATTTTTGAACTTGATAGTTACTAATTGTGAGCACTGTCATTTCACTTAAAATTATATATATGTATATATATGTATGTATATATATATGTGTATATATATATATGTATATATAAAAATCTTGGCATATAAGGGTAAAGCACTAGTCATTGGACACTGTAGCCACAGCAGTGCAAGTTACTGTAGTGCATGTAACCCTTAATGAGCGAACCTTTAAAAATGCATAGTGTGGTGGTAAAGCTGAGACTATATGCCCCGAAAGTGAAATGTAGCTTTTGTTTTAAGTTGAGGGGGCTTTTTGATTAATTTTTAGTTATTTTTCCATTAGATGACTGGCCTGAGAGGGAAATGACAAACAATTCCTCTAACCACTTAGAAGAGCCCAATTGTAATGAGGTGACCAACCTGAAGGTGTGCATTGAATTAACAGGGCTCCATCCCAAAAAGCAGCGTCACCTGCAGCATCTTAGGGAACTATGGGAGCAGCAGGTGTCACCAGAGAGATCCCCGTCCGGCAAGTTGGGCCGGCAAAGCAGGAAAGATTTAGCTGAGGCTGTTCAGCCAGAGGCCACTGCAAAGGTCAAAGACTTCACAGAAGAAAGGCACACCAAGAAAAGGTCAGAGGCCAAAAGCAATAGAAGTTGGTCTGAAGAGTCCCTCAAAACAAGTGACAATGAACAAGGTATGCAGAGACTACTAGGGAAACCAGACGGCTTTAGCATTTACAGTGACGCATGCTGCCACCGATGTCAAGGAGTTGTCGAGAGCTTTTCTTTAAAAAAACTATATATATTTCTGTAGACGTCCATTTGTATAAGGACCGACACCTCCTCTTTAAGAGTTGCACTGTAGCTGATACTTGGCAGACAAGAAAACGTGTTTGTGTCTGTGTGTGTAACTATGTGTTTGTGTGCGTGTGTGCGCGTGTGTTTTGCCTTTATAATACTTTCTCATAGATAACGTGAAGATGAAGTTTATGTCTAGAGGAGAGCTGGGGGGGCGGGCGTACAACGCGGGCATGCTTCTGGGCGAGGGATGGGGCGGAGGAAAGAGGCTGCTAGTTGGTGTAAGAGTGTTTAGCCACGCGTAGGATTTGGGGGGCTGTGACCCTCTGCAACAGCGTAAGCACAGGTAGTAGCTCTTAATCTTGGGAACCCAACGCCTCCAGCACCCTCAGCACTGCTGGGTTTCCCTGCCTTTCTCAGGGCATGTGCTCAAGCGCAAACCTCATCCTCCTCCCAAAGAGGATGCCTTGCTGGTTCATCCCGGGCATGTCCTCTAAACCCCTGTGGCCCCACTTCCCGGTCCCTTGGCAGAGATCTTCCCAGCAGCTTTCTCCTAAGGGTTCGCTTCCTCAAAGCACATCAGCTTTCCTTGGCTTGTTTCCGTCTGCTTCTTTCCCCCTCGCTCCACTTCCTCCTTTTCCCCATCCTCTTCCCCTTTTCTGCCCGTTCCCTATCCTGGGGGAGAGCCTGTGGAAGCAATCTGCCACGTCTTCCTTTGGATGGACGGGTCACTCTGCTGTCCCTGCTCTCCTCAGCCCCAGGGCACATTGTCTGCTCTGCTGCTTGTCCTCTTCCCTGTGACTTTGGCTTGGTTGGAGGAGTGGTGGGGAACGGCAGCACACAGCCCATGTGGCCAATCCCCTCGCGTCTCCCCTGCATTTCATTGTGAATCCCCGTTTCTCTCCTCTTTTGGCTGTTCAGGTAAAAGGTTGCAAATACTTTTCTCCCTTCCTTTCCTCCTCTTACCCCTCCAAGACTGCTTTTCAGGAAAGGCTGTTTCTGGGAGAGGCAGCTGAGTTGGATGTTTGGGCTCCGTCCTCCTTCACAGACTTGGGAGCTTCATCAGACTGGTGGACATTCACTTTCAGACTGGCCTAACCTGTAGTTTAGCTGAGATCCCCTCAAAAGAGGGACGCACTTGGAGAGTGGATTCTCTTGTCCCGTGCCATGGAAAGGCCCAAGTCCAGGTCATCCTGCACGAGCGAAAGTTTTTCTGGGCATCATCTCCAAAACGGTCGCAGGCAAAAGTATCATCTTCCCTTCTGTCCCAAAGCTCCTCACCCATCTTTCCCCTCGGTAGGGTCATTTGAGGGCAGAAAACCCCAAACTTTGATGCTTACTGATGGGGAAGGTTCTCCAAAAAAGTCTTTGTGGAGCAGGAGATCAAAACTTCGTTTAAAAGGAGCTTTGACTCTTAGTCCTTTGCTTTATGTGCTGCTTTGGCGAGCATGGGACCTGCTCAAACATCTCTGCCCATCACCTGCTTGCCTTTGTACTTGCAGGAAGAGACACCTTGTAGGCATTAAACAGGGGTCAGTAACAAGAAGCCGCATTGTGTAAGGATGCTCTAGCTTTCCCCTGCAGTGCCTCCAAGGAAAAAGAGGTGTCTCCTGATTTATGCACAGTTCCCAAAGGCATTCAGATTCAGTCGCCCCACGGCTATGAAAAACCTCTTCATTTTGGAAGCTGCTGTAAACCCATAAACCTGACTAAATTATGCCTCGCCGTTCAGTGTGCAGAGGCACTGGCGATGGTTGAGATTGCTTTGCTGATGCTCCTCCAGCTCCGTTGAAGTGTAAACCTTTGAATCTCCTTAGTTCATTAGGATGAGGACATTTTTCCCCATATCGCAACAGAACATCCTCTGCCTGACAGTCGCGTGGGGATGGGGACTTCCAACTTGGCTTTCTTGCCCGGGACTGGTCCTCGGACTTTTGTTAAGCAGATACTGTGAATATGAGAATATACCCTGTCGCTTGCAGCTTTTTTTTTTCTCTGGTGCTGTTCCCGGTGCCCAGGCACTGCCTGCCAACATGCCAGTCTTGCTGCTGGGAAGCTGGTTGTATCCCAAGAAGGTGGGCTGTAACAGGGCATCGCGGTCTGGCCCTGTGCCTGCGAAGCCTTAGTCTAACAGTGGGATGGTTTGCCGCTTGTACCTCCAGGAGGATGGTGGGTGCTGACTTCTGGCCTTGTTGTTGCTCCAGTCGTGTCCAACCTGGGATTTTAGTGTGGGAGGAGTCATGCACTGCGTTGCAAGCTGCCGGCGGGCTGTCACCCCTCTGGCCCCCAGTCAGTGCCTGCTGGCTGGGTGACCACAGCGGTGGCTGCTGGAATTGTTCCCCCGGTGACTCTTCCGGCTGTCACCTCCTTGCAGCCTCGACTGCGGGTCAGAACCACAAGAGCCGGGATGTGGCTTGCCCGAAATAATTGGAGTTGACCTTGACTGTGCTTGGCTCTCCAGGGTGCAGTGGGTCCGTGAGCGTGGGGATGCCTGCAACCTCAGGGCCCGTGACTGAGGCGGGAGCTGTGGGGGGTCCCTGCTGGGGTCCCAGCTGAGCGTTAACCTTTGGTGCTGTAGCCCAGCCCTTCCGGCAGTCCCCCAGGGAGCCGCAGCTGCTCGAAAACCAGGGCAGCTTGGTAACGAAAGCCCTGAGGAGAGGAGCCGGGAGGATCTCTTCCAGCAGGAAAGCCGCCGCCTGCCCCTCAGAGCCGCCTCGGGTTGCAGGCGGCGTGGCG
>NW_010236025.1:14694-20083 GCF_000690775.1 Eurypyga helias
GGTGGGACCTGAACAAGCCAGCGTTCAGGTGACGCGGCAGCAGCTGCTTTTCCACGTGGACCTCTCCGCAGCCCGCTCCTGCGGGAAGGGAGGCAGGTCCTGCTCTGAGTCAGTCTCGCCACAACCCACATCACTCGGAGGCCTGGGTTTTTTTTGGTTTTTGGTTTAGGGATTTTTTTTTTTTCCCCTTCATGGATATTTGGGGATATTCCTGCTCACTCTTGTTTTTCTTCTCCCTTCGCGTATGTAGTGGTCAGAATGGGATGGGATTCCAGGATTAATTGCTTATCTTTTTTTCTGCGCACGTGTCTCGTGTTTCCTCTCGCGTTTCCTAGGCTGATGCTTGGCTTTTCCTGGGTAGCGCTGGCCTCTTGCAGCGTTATTGATCCCGAAGCTCCTGGGCACCCTCTGTCTCTTAGCCGTGGCGCGTGTTTAGCCTGGTGCCTGCCGTCACCGCTGTGGAGGGTCAGAGCGGGGCACAGAGTTTACGTGGAGCTCGCAGGCTGGACTACGCATTTTTTGTGGTGATTAAACTTCTGCTTTCAGTGCCTCGGCATCCCTGCATGGGAAAGCCTGCAGTTCTTTGAGACAGGCTTCTCTTCCTGTGTTTTTTTCCTCCGTCATTTAAAGCGGTGAGGTTTTTTATTCTGCCTATTCTTGTTTTCCTACGTGCAGCAGTTTCTTGCTTCCCCTTGCACTCACCAGACCTCATTGCTGCCGCTTTCCAACTTTGGGATATTTTAGTAAGTGATTAAGTAGGTAACGAGAATACTTGTGTATTGGAGTTGAGCTTTTCATGTGCTACTCCAATTAGGTTAGTTGGGAACAGGAGAATTAAACACTCCTTACTTCATGCTGTTTGCAGAGTTGGAAAGACAGCCATGGATCCATAGGCTCAGCCTACGACTAGGCGCCTTCCTTCAGGATTGCAAAGCCTAAAAAACTTGCTGGGTTTTTGCTGAACAATCTGCGCATCATGTGTCCCGTAAATTCCCTGACATCTGCTTGGCAATCCGCGGTGTGCATCTTTTTCTAGAAAGTGGCTCGAAAGAGCTGAGGGATTTCTGTTTTCATCTTTAATCTAGAAAGCCTTCTGCAAGTTGCTTTCACAGATCTATTTAAAGGAAGACAAAAGTGTGAAGCTGCCCACCAAGAGGATTCTAGATTTTATTTTCTTTTTTACTGACTGGCTCTGGATTGAGTCTTTTTAAAATAAGGTCTCTCTTCTCTGAGCAGCTGCCTTATTTGCTCCTGCCATCTCTTCTGATCTGAAAGTAGCATCACTTCAGAGACTTCTCGGAGCAAAGGAGCCTCTTTCAAGTGCTCAGGGTTCTTTCCGCACCTTCCCTCGCTGGTGTGGTATTGTCTGGCTGAAGTGTCCCTTCCTTTCCAGCAACCTTTAATTTTTCTGCAGAGGAGTTGGTTCTGAGGTCACCTCAATTCTCTTCCCAAGGGAAATTCAGACTATAGAACGTCAACTTTCCTGTCCTTGTTTTGTTGCAAACCTGCTTGCACTCTGAAATAAGAGGAAAAAAAGAGTAACCATGCTTTTTTGCATGTGGCCCAGATTGTGGGATCCAGCTTGTTAGAGCTAACCCCCGGAGAAAGCCCAGCCCTGCTGTTAGCCTGCCACGAGCAGCAGAGCCTTAGTTCCCTGATGTCCCAGTGGTTCCTGTTCTCTCAGAAAGACTCACTTCAGGACAGAGTGCCTGGGAAAACGCAGCCGATGGCTTTTCCTGCAAAGTCCCTGCGTTTTTGATAGAGAGGGTTGGCACAGGGCTCCTGTAGGGATGGCTCCTTGAGTAGCCTTTCTTCTCCTGGTTTGTTCTTTAAGTAAGAACGCTGCCGAGATGTTCCCTGTCTCGCTGCCGTCTTTGGGCTAAGCTCAACGTTCCCCCGCTGCTGTCCCGTTAAGACCTCATCCATGCTCCTGCCTCTCTTGCTTTCCCCTCCTCCCCCGCCACTCGGGTATCTGCCCCCTCAACCACACCGAGCCGAAGGCAGACGAGCCCGGCTGGGCCCAGGCTGCCGGAGGAGTTGGTTCCCCTTCAGATAAAGCAGTTCCAGGTAAGGAGGCGAGTTTTCTCCCCCAGCAAGGTGGCTTTCGCCCTGCCCGTGGCGGCTGGGCTGCGGCAGCCCTGAGCTGGCATGGCACGGCATGGCCTTCGCAGTGGCCCGGCACCCGGCGCGGGGGCATTTCATTTAGCCATTTTTATCAGAGCCTTGATAACTGTTAGCGTTATGTTAACTGGTGAGATGCTATTTACAATTTGAATGTGGAATGCTTAAAATATTAATGGTTTGAAAATGTAATTGGTAGATCTCGTAAGCAGCCGAGGAGCTTGTGTTAAGTGCTAGCGATGTGTTTTCCTTTTAACACACCATGCAACGTGTAATGCCTTTCCTTCCCATTTAGGCTTGCCCGTATTCCCAGTGTCTCCGCACATGAAGAGCCTTTCATCCACCAATGCAAACAGCAAAAGGCAGGCTCAGCCAAGCTGTACTCCAGCCTCGAGGTTGGCTGCCAAACAGCAGAAAATTAAAGAAAGCCGGAAGACAGATGGGCTGTACACAGACGAAGAGGAGGATTTCCAACACGCATCTCTGCTGCAGAAATACAGCGAGTGTGAGAAGCCATCAGGGAAACGTCAGTGTAAAACAAAACACTTGGCACTGCAGGAGAGGAGAAGGAGGTCATCTCTGACAGGGGATGACACCACAGATATCGAAAATGCTGAAGATAAGGTATCTTTATTTAGACTTAATTGTCCACCAGCCTCTCAGGAGGCAGAGCCAGCCTGCTTAAAACTAATGCGCTGTCATGCATGCAGGGTAGCGGGGACTGCGTTCAGATTCGTCTGTGGATGCTTTGCACATTCTGTGTTTGCTTTTCTTAACCGGAGTTAAAGGCACTATTGCAGGGAGTGAGGATTCTGGCGTTTGAAAGCTGTGGCCGGTCTTTCTTAAAAAATGAAACGGGAGTAGAAAAGTGTAATTCTTTGCTGGCAAAATATAATCCCATCACTGTATTGTGAAAAGGAGTATAAAAACACCCCGCAACAATGGTTTTGACAGGTCACGGCAACGAGGAAAGTCAAGAAGCGACCAGAGCCTACTTCAGACTGCGACTCCTCGCCGGCTAAGTCGTATGAGCAGAAGCTGTACGATCGCCTGCAGCAGACTCCCTCGTTGCTGCCTGTCTCTCAGCCTTCGCAGCTGCCCATTGCAAGCCCCCCTCAGGAGACCACCCCGAGCCGGCCCATGCCGCCCGAAGCCCGGAGGCTGATCGTCAATAAGAATGCGGGGGAGACGCTGCTGCAGCGGGCGGCACGCCTGGGGTACGAGGTAAGGGTCTTTCGCCACCCTGCCTGAGGGTAAAACCCTCCTCTCCCGGTTTTAGACGTGGCAGCTTTTGATGAGTGGCAGCTTTGAGTTTGGTCTTCGAAATTTGAGGCCCCCCATCCCCTCCCTTGCTGCATTCCCTTCCCCGGATGTGGAGGCAGGTCGCTGCGGGAATGGGTCTCCAGAGCTGGCAGGGATGCAGCGTCCTGCGCACATGAGCAGAGGGTACGTTTTTTATTGGTAACCCTGGGTTCTCTTTAAATACAAGCCATCTGCAAACAGAATGGATGCCTTCTTTTTCTTATTTTTATTTCTTAAAGTTAGTTTTTATGGTGGTCTTTAATGAGCTGGACGATTTTTGCTCTTGTTATTTGCGCAGAGCGTGTAGTTTAGGGGAAGGGGTTTCTTTTTGTTCTTTTCTCCATGGAGTGACTGATATGTGACACAGGATGTAGCACTTGGAGTGTCCTCTTGCATGATCAGATGCATCGTAGGAGCCTTCTGCGTGCTTTATGGTTGGGGTCTGGAGCTGCTTGGCGTAGCTGGAACAATGTTGTCTAATGAAACGGCCCCCCTGTTGCTACCAAAATCAGAAACCGATGCATCCCCTAGCTCCGCTGCTCTGAAGCACACTTTTATTGGGGAAGTACGGGCATAGAGGTGGGAGTGTCACTGGTGCTCGGCTTCAGATCTCGCAAAGAGGCGTTTCATCGCAGAGAGCGATCGCTGCCTGCGGTGTGGCTGCGGGGTTCGCCTCAGCCATGGGAGGACCACGTGGACCGTGGAGCCAGGCTTGAGCCCTGCGCTGGAAGGTGGCACCAGCTCGTGCCCAGGTGGGGCCTGCTCAGCCTCAGGGGTTTGCTGAAACCTCAAAATGCCCTTTGTAACAGCTGGGGAGCTCTGTGTGGAGAGAAGCCTTCTCCAGGTCTGAAGGCAGGGTTTATTGGAAAGGTTTTGTTTACCCTAGACAAAAGCTTCTCTTAACCCAGGGCACTTCAGCTCTAGCTAAGAGGAGAAGCGGTTGTTACAATGTTGCTATGGTAATCTCCATAATTTAAATGATTTAATTTCCTGCGGACCTAAAATTTCCTATGGATCCAGAATCAAAATGTGTTGTAGCATGTGCTCCGAGCTATCGGAGTGTATTTTCTTCCTGCGCACAGTGTCTGTCGGGGCGAGCGCCGCTCGCGCGTAGCAGGTTGCCGTGGGATGCTCGTGCACTTCGCTTTCTGTGCCCGGTGCACTCTGCTTAGCACAGCTCGATGCGAGCAGCTCTCGCGCTTAGCGGTGGGCTGAGGTCTGGATCAGACGGGGGCCGAGGGCTCTTGGCTCGCTTTGCTGGTGGCGGGAGCTGTCTGCGTTGGCTGTTACTGGGCTGGTTGCAGAAAGCTGAGGATGCCCAGGCTCACCAAGATGGGGGCCCTGGGGTAACCTTGTGTGCTCGCTGTGCCTTCCCATCATCAGCTGATTGGGGATTTTGATTTTCTGAATTCACCCAAAAGCAAACAGCACGTTTTTAATAGGCTTAAATATTCTGATCATTTGACTTGATGGTTCAGCTGGCGCTGACAGAGCAGCAACAGATCTCGTTGTTGGCAGAGCGCGGGACCGGAGAGGGAGCCCAGGCACTGGAGCTGCTGCCGGGATCTGGCATGGTCTGTGTCAAGGCTTGGAGCAGTGGGTAGCTGCGCTGCCGTGTCGGGGCTTCGTTTGGCCTGTGGTGAGCGGTGATAGTTTGGTCAGCCGTGGTCAGTTCTGTAGCTGTGGTGTTTTTCTTGCTACTGACCAGACTGCTGCAGCTGATTTCCTCAATCTCCAGGAAAATTAGAATGGTCAAGAAGTTACAAATATCTCTGTTTTTTTTTAAAAAAAAAAAAAAAGAAAAAGGCAAGAGTCTCGATGGGTCGAGGTAATTTGCTGGTCTGTGACCAGTGGCAGCTGCACACATCTGTTTTCTGCCATCCCCGTTAGCGGGGCAGCAACCTTCGGTGCCTGTGGCACGATGCGGGGGGGCTGATGCTGTAGTGGGAGCTCTCGAAGCTCCCAG
>NW_010236025.1:20134-20711 GCF_000690775.1 Eurypyga helias
AGCCTGTGGTGCTGGGGCCACGGCTCGCAAAGGGACGCCGAGTGCTGGTGCGGGACGTAGAGCTGTACGTAGCTGGCACCGCAGGGCACCGCTGAGCCCTGACGGCTCATGGGCCTGGGGCAGAGCAGCACCAGCAGCTCTGTCCTGCGTCTGGGTGAGCTCGTGCCTGCCTTGGCAGCCTGCCTGCCTTTGCAGCAGGGATGCCCCGCGGCCGTGCCGAGGTCCCACCCCAAACCCAGAGGCGTGCTGAGATGCTGGCGAGCTGATTCTATCACCCGCGGGGAGCCCAAATGCTGCTGGCTCAGGTGCCTGTACCCAGCTCTCAGCTGCACAGTACCTCGGATAGCTGTGGGAAGGGGGACACAAGCGGTTGCGGTTTTGCGTGTAAAAGCTGCCGGCAGAGTGAAGTGTCGAAGGACAAACGTGGCTCGTGCCTGGTCAGATAAATTGCAGTGCCGCAGCCAACAAGGCTGCTTACAGACAGCGCCGCAAATGGTCTTCGGCTTTGGAAATCCCTGCGGTCTGAGCAAAACCCTGTGGAAGCCGGCTTTGCTTCAGCAGGGTGTTCGCCAACCAT
>NW_010236025.1:20742-38050 GCF_000690775.1 Eurypyga helias
GGTATGGGCGCTCTCGGATCCATTCTGTTTTCCCCATTTGAAACAAATGACTTGAGATAATAGTAGTCTTAAAACTGTAATTTACTGTTTGTGAAGGGGGAATTATAGGGAGTGTAAAGTCTTTTTGGGAAAAAAATTACAAAAGGCTTGCATAATGAATTTGGTGGGAGAGGAAATGCTGTCTTTGTGCCGCTTGTTGCTTTTTGGTGTGCGTCTGGACTTGGAAAGTTCTCTGGTGAATTTGGGATTAAATCCAGCCTGTGAAATTAGAGGAATGTGCGGTGTGTGACAGGGCTGAGGGAAAGATGGCATTTGTTTCCAGGAGGTGAAACGCTTGTGAAGACAGGGCTTATCCAGGCAGGAGGAGAGGGTTTGCCCTGGGATGCCTCACACGAGGGGCTGGCCCTGGGTCCCCAATGGCACCACTGCAGGAGCTCCTGAGCATCGTCCTGCCCTTGCACAGCTCCCTTGGGGCTTCCACACCCTGCCAGGGGACCAGCGTCACTTCTGGGGGTTGGCACGGTGCTGCCGGGAAGCGTTATGGCTCAGGTTATAATGCCTGGCCCGAGGGCCATGTTTCATGGTTGTGTAGAATGGAATAGTGCTTCTTGTTGGGCTCATGCTTGCCCAGGGCATGGGGGATGTGCAGGGGGATGCCGACCCCTTTCCTTGGAAAGGGGTCAGGAGCTGCTGTAGAGCACGAGTAGGAGAGGCTAAAGCGAAGGGCACCTCATTGTAGTAGGCGAGGGTGGAGGGTGCAGGTCTCCGTGCACCTTTTAACGTTGCTGTCTGCAGTTTGGGTGACAAACTGCAGGCAGCAGAAGCGGCAGTGGCACATACCTCGGCTGGTGATGTGCTAGCTCGACTCTTTGGATTAACTGCGAGTGATTTTTCAGATTGCTGGTTTAAATAGAGCACCTGAACAGACGTCAAATTGCCCCGTGGCACTTTCACAGCCTTTCCTTAATGCTGGCGAGAGATGCTTATGAAACCAAAAAGTGTGTTTGTGGCACCACATGTTCCCGTATTCGGCAGCGATAGCTAATTTTTTTGTAAATTGAATAAATCATGTTAAAAAAAGTTAATGAGGCATTTAATTAATTAACAATGTAGAGTTTTATGGTCTTTATGGTTACATTTTGTGGTTAATGACATTCTTCTTATAGCCTCTTAACACAGAATTACCTGGCAAAATTAGCCTTTTCGTCCAGTAGTAGGTATTCCGCCCTAAGATGAGCCTTTCCTTTTTACAAAAATAGATGAAAGGTGTTCCTGTATTTTCAGTTGCAAAATCTATTTTAAATGGTAACTGCATGCTAAAAACGGAGCTGAACACGGCAGCCGCTTATGCTACATATATCCATCTGCTAATTTGCCTGGCGGGGTGGTCTGGTTTCGAAGGAAAATTCATACCTCTGGGGTATAATTTCACACAGCCCTTTCTTACGGGCTTGAGCGATTGCAGGGTAAAGAGCATCCGTTCTGGGACGAATTTTGGCCTTTGGGCTGATGAGCAGGAACATGAAGAACCCCTGTTCGTTGAGAGGTGGGACTGTGGGGATCCCAGGTTAAAACCGGTGGGTGCACCAGCTGTGGGTGGTGGACCGCTCCGTTCGGGGTGAGGGTGATGCTCTGGTGCCTGGGACGGGCAAGCTCATTAGCTCCCGGCTTTAGCCTGGTGAGCGAGGGCCTGCTAAAAGAGCAGCTTCATGCTGTATCCTGGAAACCAGCTCTCAGGTCAGGTATACCCAGAGCACAAATTATTGTGGGCTTTCCGGTAGATTTTGAAATGGGAAGAATAAACGCGTCGCACCCGGCGGTTGTTTTATTCTCTTGCTTTGGCAAAGCAAACACTCTCCCCCTCCACGCCGTACACCGCTTCGCGAGGATGTCGCTCAGCCTTCTAGAGGAGCGAATGCAAAATTAATGGCTTGCCACTAATCTGGGAATGCGGGAGCTATTTTATACATGCAGCATCACTTAGAAATGTGGGGTCTGGTGTTTTGTTTTGGTTTTTTTTTTTTCCTTTGGCATCTGAGACAAATCGAGGCAGACTCGCACCATCCTAAATTTTTGGTTGAGTGATGGAGCAGTCATTGTTTCAAGGCTGCACGACAGCGTAGAGCTGAGTCTGGCCTAGGCTTTCGACCGTGGTGTATTTGACTGCAAGATGAATTGTGTTAAATTCACATGGCTTCCCGCAGCGCCGGGCTCGTTATTGGAACCTGCCGCTTGGCTTTAGTTTTGCATGCAGAAAACCAGGGTGGGTGAAAATGGGATTTCCCCAATCTTGATAGAGCTGGGCTGGTTTTTTTGTTGTTTGTTTGTTTGCCGATAGCAAACCATCCTTTGTGTGTCTTAAATGTGTTTTGTTTCGGGTCACGGGCTTTTTCTTTTTAAAATCAAACTGACGTCGGCGATGCTGCTGTTGTGCTTGCAGAATTTTCTGCTAAAAAATGCAGATGTAAGAGTAAAAACCTTGCTGCTGGCTTAACGCTGGAAGTTTTGAGAAGTGGAAAGCTGTGAGTTTCTGCTGGCAAAATTTGCACATTCCCCCTCTGCGATGGTTCCTGACGAAGGTCCCTGCGGGGCGCGGAGCTCTCGGTGCTGCTTCGCACAAGCTAGTCTGCTCTGGGGAAGTCGTGGTCTCTGCTGTGTCTCCTGAAGAAGCAGGACTTCCAACGGCTTCCCCATTTCTTTTGCTTTTGACTGACCTGTCTCAAAGAGGGTGACTTAGGCATATTGTAAGGGGTTTGTGTTTTACCCTTCGCCCTCCCCTTTTCATTCAAGAAATCTGTGCATCTCCGCAGCAAGAAAAAACTGAATGTGTCTTGTTTTTCCTCTGATTTCCAGGAAGTGGTTCTATATTGTTTGGAAAACAAGGTGTGTGACGTGAATCATCGTGACAACGCGGGTTACTGTGCCCTGCACGAGGCCTGTGCCAAGGGCTGGCTGAGCATCGTGCGGCATCTCCTCGAGTACGGGGCTGACGTCAACTGCAGCGCTCAGGATGGAACCAGGTTAGCAGCACCCCCGGCCCAGCGTTCAGGTGGTCACCGCCACCATCCCCCGGCAGCAGTTTCTTCCGTGACGGTGGTGGGAGGAAGCAGCCGTTCCCTCTCTACTCCTTTTATCCTCCCCTTGTCCCCCTTCCCATCCTGCACGAAGCCCCCGGAGCGGGTGATGCGCGGTGGCCTCCCTGTCGCCGGTCCTTGGGCAGGGAGCGCGCAGGAGTCGTCGACCTCCGCTCTCCCGGTTCATGGAGCGGTGGGGGCACGCTTCTGCCGTGACTCCAGTTCAGCCTGCTTTTCTTCTCTGGGAATTTTAATACGTTTGTTTTGTTGTTGAAGGAGTTTGTGAAATTCCCAGCTGCAGGGCAGGAAGGAGTGATACTTGAGCTGCAGCCCCGCTCCTGTGGCTCCGGCTCCTTTGAGCCGTGCAGAAAGAGCGGGCTTTGCCTTGTTAGCAGGGTTACTTGTAAGAGCTCTTCAAGCTTGCGCGGCCAACGGGTGTGCGAGTCCTCTATGTGCTGTATAAAAATGTTGTTTTGCTCAACCGTATCTGCTCATTTGATAATTTTGCCTTTTTTTTTTTCCCTAAATGCCGAATTAGGCTTTTTTTTCTTCCCTTCGCAGAATAGTAGGGGTGTACTTAGCTCCCGTGCTCACAGACTAGATAGTGAGCTGCTTTTTTTTTTTTTTTTTGAGATAGAAATGCTGCTCTGCAACTTTTTTAAGCCTCTTGTGCGTCTCCTAAAGTACCTCTTTGACTACCTCTGCGGGGCTGACCTTGGGTTAACTTTTTCCTCAGAATACACAGCACATTATCCAGTCTATGCATTTTGGGGATGGCTGGCTTTGTATTCTGCAAAGCTCCTGCAGCTTGTTATCTTAAATGGTTTATCGCATTCACTATCACCATCCAAATAGCCAGGGAGGTAAAATTAGCATAACCAAGAGTCTGCCTCTTTTGTTTTTAAGCTCTTTATTTATTAACTTGGGAAGGGAGGAGTCAGGAAAACAAAAGTCCCCAGAGGGCTGCTTTAGGATGGTCCATTAGAAGTTCATGATGGTCGGTTGTTACCGGCCCATCACAGCCGAAAGGAAACATGCCTGGAGAAATTCTGGCTTGATTGTCAGACTCCTTCTCCATCTCCCACTTCTTTGTAAGAATTCTCAGGTCTTTAGGTTGAGGAACAGCCCCGCATTTTCTGCTGTCTCCAGCTTTGTGGTGACCTGTGATAAGGGGGTGAGTTGTTACAAAAAGAAACCTAGATTATTTTTGTCCCACCAGAATAACCATATAGAAGATTAACCCCAGGAAGTTTCTGACCAGTCTTAATCACCCGCCAGTTCAGAGTCCCACTTTGATTTCAGTTCACAGATGGAGCAGTTTTTCAAGAAAGAAACTTGGCTTGCACACCCTGAAAAGTTGTTTTGGGGAAGATGCATTTTAGAAATGAACATTCTAACGATCTGATCATAGATGGTAATGTCAGAACTCACCCTGTGGTCCCTTTGTTTTCTGACAGCAGGCTTTTTTTTTTTTTTTTAAAGCTGCCCAACAGACAGTGTGAATCTGAAACATATCTAATATACAGATGAAAGATGGTCTAGCTGCCCTGAACTGAGCAGGACAGAGAGCAGAAGCTTCTGTAAGGAACATGTGATCATCACTCTCCCCTGCCTTTTGGTAGGGCCAGATTTCTCTGTCTCTGTAGAGTAAATCATGACATTCATAACACAAATCCCACCTCTCTCTTGAACCCTCAGTAGGTTTTTCCCCTTTAGCTTTTAGGAGGAAAGAAGTGTCAGTTTTCCTCAACTGTGTTGCTTTTTAAATTCAAATTCCTGAACATGTCCACCCCTTGGAAAAACATTAAAAATCTTAAAACCAAAACACCCCAAACAAACCCACCATCAAAGACTGACCCCCCCTCCCCTGCTTTTATGACTACAATGAATGTGCCTTATTGCTCCCTCCAACACCTCACAAGCCCACGAGCCAAAGGTATTTTTGGTCGTGCTGGAAGCTCTCGAGTCTCCAGACAGTAACAGTGGCTGTTGTTTAGTTCTGTTCAGCCAACTGATGTAAATCCTTAAAGAGGTGTCACTGCATATGCTGTGAGGTAACTGCATGCGCTGTGCTGGTTTAAATGGAAAGAGGGCAGATTTAGATTGGGTATCAGGAAGAAATTCTTCCCGGAGAGGGTGGTGAGGCACTGGAACAGGTTGCCCAGAGAAGCTGTGGATGCCCCATCCCTGGCTGTCTTCAAGGCCAGGCTGGATGAGGCTTTGAGCAACCTGGTCTAGTGGAAGGTGTCCCTGCCCATGGCAGGGGGGTTGGAACTAGATGGTCTTTAAGGTCCCTTCCAACCCAAACCATTCTATGATTCTACGATTTGATGAAAAGTTGTGACCACTTGGCTTTGATCTGAACGGGTAGGATGTAGGAAAGATTTGAAAAGGCCGTGCATTTCTCCTTTCAGTCCTGCCTGAAGGGCTGCAGGTGCTCCCATCAGTGTGTGCTTTTGCATGTGTGCATTTGAGTTTCGAGAGCGAAGCAAAGACCTGAGCCTCTTGCTTTGGTGCTGCCTTTTATGTTCCTACGCAGCCAGTCTGACGTGAGCCCAGTAGATAAGGTTGGCTTTCCGCCTCTGGTTTCTGATGCTATCAGAAATCTCCGTGAAGCCAAAACCAAGCGAGGTGGCAGATGGTAGCGACAGGGCAAGGCGTTTGGGGGCTGTAGGTGTGGTGCGAGTCCTTTCCTTTACCCCCAGCTTAGTGCTGGGGCTCTTGCCTCCACACCTACTGCTCCCTGTCCCTCTGTCCTCCCTGTTCCCAGGGCACTGTGCCAGGCTAAATCCAGCGGGTTTCTGTGGTTTTTCCCTTAAACCCTGTGCTGATCGTGGCTCTCCAAATGCAGCAGTGCCTGCAGAGCCTGAATACACAGCCGCTCTGCTGCTGAATTAGTAGCTAATCAAAGATTATTGTAGAGCGGGTGAGATCTTTAAGACCTGTCTCAGAGGCGCCACAGTCACTAAGGGCTCTTAATCGTCTTACCTATAAATAATAATAGGCCGTGCTTAAGAGGTGAGCGCTTTCCTTCCCTGACAGGACCTTGTAAGCACAGTAGTTCAACAAGCGCCATAGGAGGAGGCCTGTGCCTGACATGAGCAAGGATGCTTGCCAGTGGATTTGGCCTCATCTCCTTGTTCTTCTCCCCTTACCTGCACAGCATGCCCTAGCTGAACTGTCACTGTTTTAAAAACAAAGCCACATGCCAAAAATACAGGCATCTCCCCGCCTGTTAGCGCGGCCTCTCCATGGCTTCAGAGTCCGCTCGCTAGATTCGCTCTCTGCAGCCAGTTTTGCTTTATCCTTCTCGCTGGAGGCTGGTGAGCTCAGCCTTTTTTTATTTTTTCCCGGGGAGGACCATGCCAAGATGGCTCTACTCCTGCATCCTTTCAGCTGGTCTTGGCAAGGGTATACCCTCTGGCAGCTAATTGCGTTAAAGGAGAGGCAGCCGGCGTAGCTGCCCTCCCGCAACTCATGTCTTGCCTTTTCCGTGGGGCAGCGTTGCATAATAGAGTAGATGGAAATGCAAACGAAACGCCAAGATAGGGGTATGGCTCAGCGAGTTACAAGACCTCTTATTGCAGCGAGGAAAAATTCTGATGGTGCCTGAAAGGCTGAGAGCAAACCCCGACTGGTCTAAATAGTTTATAATTTTGGTGGTGGAATGATAAACCCCCAGTGAAATGTTTTCCTAACTCTAGTAGCGGTAAAAATAGTAGGAAGAATTCGACAGTACACCAGAGAGGGTTGAAATGTGTGTCTCCTGTAGGATATTGCAGCTCTCGAATGTCCCCGGATCCTTCTGGGGCCTTTCAAAGGGTTTGTTTTGGAAACGAGCTGCACTACCGTTAACTGTACCATTAGGGATAGAGAGCATTTATTTCCGTGATGCTCAGAGCGGAAAAGATTATATGGGCAGAGTGGCCCAGGAGAGGACTCCCAGGGATCCTTCTTTCACATCTGAAAAAGTTGCCGACTCCAGTAGTTACTTTTGCATCCTACAAAGAGCATGGTTAAACTCTGCGAGACTGAAAAATACTCTTTCCTCTGCCGGTTGTGGTGGGAGAAGCACACATGAGTAGCTGTGCCTTTGCATGGTCCTGCTGGTGAGCTTGCCAAGAAGCTGTGCTAGCCAGTAAAGCAGTCTGTCAGCGCTCTGTTACTGCCTTTTTCCCCCTGCCGTATCTATGGGGAATCTCTTTTTTTCCACCCCCACCTCTGCACCGGTGTTTTCTTTCCTCCTTTCGCTTCCTTCTATTTATTATTCTTCCTCCTTCCGCGTGGCTTTACCGCGCCTTTCCTTCCTCTTCCCTCTGTAAAGTCTGCTCTCGTGCCCAGACCAGCCTCCCTGTGCTCCAGGCAGGTGACAAAGAGGGGTCTGCCTGCCTGCCCCACTGCCTCTGCCCATCTGCACTACTGTGCAGTAGCAGGGGCGAGGGGGTCCCATCCTGGGGTTACAGCTCTTGTGCTGCCATTCTTCCTTCCTGAGGGATGCCCAGGTGCCCTTTAATAAACTCGGCCGGGTGTTATTAAATCGATTGAAACACTGGGCGGTGATTTAGATGCTGTTTTTAATAAGTTGAGGGATCATCTTGAATTCATTACTACTTCAAAAGCCACTTAGGTAAGTCAGTTAAAAAAAAAAAAAGCCACCAAATGAGAAAACCCACAAACCAATAAACCCACACCACCACTCTCCATGCTACCCCTCCCCCAAGCTGGAAAATCCTAAATCTAAAATAAATTGGAAAACGGTTCAAAATTAAAGACTCCAGTAAAGTGAGAGAGTGGGGGAGAAAAAGCGTCCCCAGTATTTGGCGGCAGCCGTAACTCTCATCTGTTCCTGGTGCCCGTTGCCAGACTTTCAGCCAGGGATGCTTCGTGCCCAGTGGGGGACAGGAGGGTTTGCAGCAAGGCTGACCTTTCCCGCTGTGGATGCTTAGGATGTCGTGACCCGACAGCTCAGGCCTCAGATGCTTGCTGACAGCCAGAAACACCCGATACTTCATCAGCCTCCGTGTCAGCACCCCTGTTATTTGTTACCTCCTGTGTTGTATCGCCTGGGATGTTTAGCACCGGCCAGGTCCTGGATGCGCTGACACAAGGCTGTGGCAGTCCCTGTATGGAAGCACCGAGTCTGTGGGTGGAGGTGGGAGGGTGAGGCTTGTGGAGCATCCCAGGAATGTTGGCTTCTCCAGCACCATCAGGTAGTTTCAGTGTTACGTTAGAGACCTCCCTGAGAAATCGAGAAAGGGATATTGTGACCTTACGCAGGTGACCCTTACGGGCCTCTCTGGTCTTCAGAATCGGAAGTGGCTTCCCAAAGAGCGGCATGTCGAGCTGTGAAGGTGTGCCCGTGTTGTGCTCGCTGGTGCCGGGGGTCTGAGGGGTGGCACGAGCTGGGTTGAGGAGTGTGCAGGAGGCAGGCAGTGCAGGATAAGACTTCTCTCCATAGGGAAGGGGCCGCAGCCTCTCCAAGTGCAGCTCTGCATGTCAATATAGTGTGCATATGCCAAAACCAAAACCGCATGCAGCTTTCCAGCGAGATGAAGGCCAGCAGGAGTGCTTCACATGGGCAAATGTTAATCACCCTAGTCCACAGCCTACTGGAAAATCTAGTTGGAGTAAACAGTCCAGGAGCATACTGCTTTTTGAGCTGGATCAGAGTTCCCCTCCGACCAGCACTGCTACGTACTAAGTGGGAAAACGGTGGTGTGCCTTCCTCTTCTGCCCGTTTCACTCTGTCCCGAGGTCCCATAGATGCCAGCCCATACCAAAGCGGTGGTGACACAGAGGGGACATTGCTGCATGTGGCAGAAGGAGTGGTGGGATGCGTCGTCTTTGCAGGAGGGAGTTTCAGCCCTGGTTGTTAGCCCAGGGTTGCTTGGCAGATTGGTCGATGGAGCTGAGGGGTTTGCTTGTCTGTGCTTCCAGATGACTTCTCCTTGTAATGTCATTCTGAAAGCTCTCCAGGAAGGCAGTGCGTGATTCTAGTTCAGAACCCTTCCTTACTTCTCTTGCCTTTTAATATACCTGTTTGAGAGCTTGCAAGCCTTCTTGGGGGGCAGCGGTGCTGACAGCCTGAAGGAGGAGGAGCGTAGAGTCAAGTTGAACTGCCCCGATCGCTGGCCATTGCATTTGATTCCCCTTTCAGTTCCCTGCTCATCGCCCTCCAAGGAAAAGATGGGGTTTTAACACATCTTCATTAGCCTGAAGGGCAATATGTTATACTTCCAGACAACTCCCCGTTAACGTATAATCAATTTTAAAGGCAAAAGTTAATGCGATTTATAATTAGCGATAAGGAATTCTAAACCTGGAATTACAGGCATGTGTATTAATGAATGATCCTTCTGCAGGCTCACAAAATCCGTGTCTGAGCTTGTATAGATTGCTCATGCCGCATAAAATGCTTTAACTTCTGGGTGGACTAAACTTAAAATAAGATGTTTTTCTGTTCTCTGAGTAGAAGTGTTGAATTGTGCTGCAAATACATTTGCAAGTACTATTTAAGGAGGATATAGCGCAGAAGTTTAGTTCCTAGCAAATTTTCCTATGTTATTTCTGTGTACATAATTTAGGAGCTTTGGGTAAGTGATTTCCGTGCTTGCCCAGAGGCGGGCTGGATGAGCCCTCACTCCGCCGGATGCTGTTAAATTGGCAGAGATTTGGAACGGTAGAGTGACTTGCAGCGAAATGATGTTTGTGAGGCTTCATGCAAACTCCTGCTTTCTGTTACAGCGGTGTAATTGTTTTACTGTCCCTCGAAATCGGTACGGCAGCGAATAGAGGTAACAGAAATACCTGCCCCGAGCAGTCTGACTGTGAAAAGACAAGAGGGAAGGGAATGATGCGCGAGTAAAGCTGACAATGAGAAGATTGGCAGCTGTATTAATAGTGTTATTTTCTATAAATAACTTTGATCTGAAGTTTCTTGTCAAACAGATTTGCATAATAGTATTGAGTCAAAATGTAACACGGTGATCTTTTTTTATTTCCCTAGACCGATCCATGACGCGGTCGAAAACGATTACTTGGAAATTGTCCGCCTGTTACTGTCTTACGGTGCTGATCCAACTCTTGCGACCTACTCGGGGAGGACCATCGTGAAAATGACCCACAGTGAGCTCATGGAGACCTTCCTCACAGGTGTGTGGACATATTGCTTGGGGCTCTGGTGAACAGGGGGACATGTTCTGGGCTCTCCAAAGTCCCTGCCGCCCAGTGAGGATGGCTCCAAGCTGTGAAGCGTTGGCGTAGGCTGCAGTAGGTCCCTCTCTGCCTGCAAAAACCCAGCAGCTGCAGGTGGGAAGCATAGCCATGGGGGCTCCTTCTAATGGAAACTCTTCTTAAGTCATAAGGATTGTGCCACTATCAGATTTGGTAGGTAGGAGGTCAGCGGGCTGTTTCAGTGCCTCCGCTTTTCTGCTTGAAATAAGAAACTGGCCAAATCTAATAGCTCTTTTGTTAAAGACGGTCATATATTCCCGTGGTCTTGCTTTTTATCCTTCTAGTATTCGTCTTTCTGCAAGTTCTTTCTCATTTTATATCTGAAATGCTGTAAAACTATGCTAAGGGCTCTTGTCCTTAAACATGCCCATGTTCTAACATGGGGTTAGATTTTTCTCCTGTTAGTTTTGGCTGGACACTCGCATAGCCTAATAACTTCACCTCTGAAAATGTTTGCAGTGTTCACAGTCCATGAGTTTACGTACTCACCCACTTACCCATTTAAATGGTGCAGTGTAGAAAGTGCATATGGGTATCGGGACTCCAGTATCTTGAACTTCTCAGTGTCTTGAATCCCAGTATCTTTTCATCAACTCAGCTAGTGGATCTCCCAGATTACCTTTGTAGAAAAATAATCACATCTTCTAAACTTATCTGTGGGGAAAAACTTTTTTCATCAGTTTCTTTGGGGCCACTGTTTCACCTCCAAGTTGGTGTCCAGAATAACTATGCAGGGTAAAAAATGCGGTACTTCCTATCTTCCACACAAATAAAATGCTGTTCTCAGTTTCTGAAGCTTATTGGATCCATTCCTGTTAAGACTGCGGGTGATTCTTTAATGTGGTGGGTCATAATGTGATGTGACGGGAGAAGGGATGCAGGAGAAAAGTGAATTCCAGGAATATTTGCAAGAATGGTGCGTGTATATGCTGTTCCTCGTAGCATGTGCATCAGGAACATGGTGTGGGTTTTATTTGATGGAAGGTGTGGAGCGTGCATAGTCAGACTCTGTATGACACACGGTCTGCTAAACTTGCCAGCTTTTTGTTCTCATCAGTATGTTGTTGTTGTTGTTTTTTCCTCTCCAGAGTATTTAACTGACCTGCAAGGTCGAAGTGTTGATGACCCTGGTTTGTACTGGGATTTCTATGGCAGCTCTGTGTGCGGTGAGCAAATGTTACCCTTTTATTTCTTTGTATGCGGAGACTTTCAAAACATGCGGCACGTAGGGGGTGGGGGTTGTTTTGTTTTTATGGCAGAGGAAGCTAGGAAGGAAGCGCACTGATTTTATTTACAGATCACGTTATTGGAAGAAAAAGCAAGACCTGCAACTGTCTCTTCCATGCTGACTTGGCACCTTTCTTCAATTTTGTTTAGATCCAAAAGATGAATCTGGATTTGACATCTTGGCAAATCCTCCTGGCCCAGGTGATGAAGATGAAGATGGCTTTAGCGATGTGTTTGAATTCGAATTTTCGGATGAGCCTCCCTTGCCGTGTTACAACATTCAAGTGTGTCTCTCTCAGGGGTAAGAACAAACGCTGGGTTTGGGGTAAAAATAGCTGAGGCGATCTGCCTGGAATAGCAGGAGTTTGCGTCTGTGGGGAAGCGCGTCTGCATTTAACTAATGTGAACGAGAGAGCAATACCGTAGAAAGAAGCTAACAGGAGGTGAGAGGGGGAAAGGCTGACTTGTTGGGACCGTGTTTTGAGTGTCATAGTCTCAGGCTGAACGACTGATGTTTGAACACAAATGCCTTCCCTCGTCCCAGGCAGGCACCTGAATAGAACATCCCAAAATACAAATTTGGATGTCATGTTTGTAAGGTGCTCTTAATTTTATTTAGCCGGCTTTTCTGTTTTGCTGAGTGGGCACACTTTCGTGAATGACGAAATGACACCGTTACTGCTGTTACAAACTCTGCAGCAAAACTAGTTTAAATTCAAAAATTGTGTTTTTAATCTGAGACACCCCTTTCCCCCCCCCCGCTGACTTGTATTTAATAACGGCATCTTCTGGCAGTCAGAGGTGCTGAAATTTCTCATTACAACTCTAGGCTGTCTCCTAACTTGCTGCATGGGGGTTGGGCTCAGCCAGGCCCAACTGTGTGAGTGGCTGCCGGGATGGCGGCTGACCCATGCCTGCGCTCACGAGCCCTGGGATGATAGGCTCCGGTGCCCCTGCATGCCTGGTTGCCCTCCTTCCCCAAAGCTGGGGGCTGTGAATGAATACGTCCACGCCGGCGTTACATTCGACCCCGTGGGCAATGACCTTGATTTCAGGGGGGTGGTTTGTGCGGGAGGGTTTGTCACACAGCGATACGGTGAGGAGCCAAGCCCGTGGCCGAATGTTGGTTATTGGAGCCTGTCTCTCCTTCGCTTCCACAGACCACGGAACTGGCTTTTGCTCTCGGACGTGGTGAAGAGGCTAAAAATGTCATCTCGCATCTTCCGCTGCAACTTCCCCAATCTGGAAGTTGTCACCATCACGGAGGCAGAGTTTTACAAACAGACTTCCCTCAGCCAGTTGTTCTCTTGCGCTACGGACCTTGAAGCTTTTAACCCAGAGAGCAAAGAGCTGTTGGACTTGGTAGAGTTCACAAGCGAACTCAAGACTTTGCTCGGCTCCTCGCTTCACTGGTTGCATCCGCACGAGGACCCTCCCTTCGACATCCTCTGGTGAACCATCAGGCCATTTAATGTACAGTGCTCTATACAGTTACTTCTTTATGTATATGTGTTCAAATGCAATTGTTTCTGTAAAGAAAGGACACTATTAAATATGAAAATATCTTTCCTTTATATAAGAGATCTGAATTCCAGTTGGATGGATTTTGGAAGAATTTTTTTTAACTTCAATCAGTTTTTACAAAATTGTTATATAATGTTTCTTTAAATGCACACAGGCTTTGGGATAAGTTTGTTATTACTCGGAACACATTTGGTTTTTTTTTTTAAAGAACACACCCACACATTGACTTTGTTTCATACAAAGCACTGATTACACAGGACATACTTTTTCTAGGTGATGTGATCAAAGTCGTGTGGCTTGTTTGGGAGATAGAATTCGGTAAGGCACTTGGTGATATTATTTTTGTTTTTTTGTTTACAGAATTACCTGCTTTGGCCAGGTAAGCACTATTGAATATAATTCAATAGTTTGTAATATAAATTAAACCATATCCATACGCATCAAGTAATTGTAAGAACTTTTATATCCTAATTTAAAAGCTGTGAAATTTAGTTTTCACACATCAAACCGGATTGTTTATATATGTTTAAACATTTTATGCTCTTTATTTAAAGAAGACTTTGAACTATTTTTTCTGTACCTTGTAAAATATTGAAAAACTAACATATGTTGAAGTTGCTTGAAACTGTACATAAACTAAATTTTCTGAATTGTGTGTTTATGTTTGAGATCTGTGTTTTAACTTTGTAAGTAAATCTCCTGCCTTTGTATTTATATTTTACAAAAATTTTCTTAAAGGCAATAAAACTGTTGAGAAATGAAGAGGCTAAAGTGACTCCCATTAATTCCGTGCCTGGTTGTGAAACGAGCTCTGGCTCATTAATGTTCATGAATGGAGGCTCTGCGTGCAGTTCCCGAAGCGGAGCAGAGCTGGCAGAGGTGCCGGTGCGCAGCTGATGAAATCTGAGGTAGAATCTGAATCGGCTTTCTAAGCTCAAGGTGACAGGAAAACATCGGGAGGGCACTTTTTGAGGGACAGAGGTTTAAAAGCAGCATTTGCAGTACGTTCTGCATTGCCTTTTACTTCAGAGATTGTGAATAGGTTCAATTATTTTTCCTCCTTTGTCATCATTTTAAGTTGAATTGACTGAATTCTCCTTTCAGTGCAGAGGAAAATAGTACCAGGGTGAATGCTTTTGTTTTAATGTGGAGCATTAAGGGACGGTGAATGGGATGTCACTTCTAAAGAGGCTGGGCACCCAGGGCTTGGGCAGACCCTCTGTTAAGGGTCTGGGTCTGCCTTTCTCTTGTGTGAAGAAGTTCCCACTGTGAAACCCAATAGCTTGAATTTTGCTTTAGGGCTGCTTTTTAACAGTAGTATGCCCTATGATAGCCAAATGCTTCACCTGAGACATTTAAATCATGCTGCTCTTCTGGTGAGAGCCAGGACACCCACCAAAAGGGTCTTGAGCAGAGCACCTGGTCCATCTGAGAAAAACATCTGGGGAAAGGTTTCTCCATCTGGAGCAGTGGAGCTCTGAGGTTTCGATTAATGTCCCGCGTATTGCAGTTTAAATGTTTGTGCTTGGGGGAGCTTAAGGAACGGTGTGAATTACCCTCTTCCTGAAGGTAAGGGAGGATGAGTCCTCATTCCTGAAGAGCCCCAGAGGAAAGATGCAGGGCTGATGCCTCTCGTGGTTTGTTGCCATCGACTCTTGCCAAATGTTTGTGCTGCGTGGCTTAGTGGGGCTACTTCTGGGGCTGAGGTGGTTTTGTAGCTGAGCCAAGAGGTGAGAGAGGGGTCCGACAGCCATCTGCTGTCTCCCCACGGTGTGGGGAATTTTTAGTCCTAATGCAGCCACCAACATCTTTCTCCAGACTTCGGATAAGTATGATGATGCTCTCTCCTGTACAGCTTGATGCACGCCGTGGGTTTCCTTTTAAGCCAGCCTCCAGTTTTGCAAGAAACTGAAACACAGACATCCCTACTCTTCAGTGCCGTCTGCTTTTACCTCCCGAGTTTCCCAGGAAGCGGAGGTGGGACAGAAAAACTCAGGCAAAAGAGAATGTTAAAAGCGATTGTTACAGACACCTTTATCTGATCAGCTGCATAATGCTTGAGTGGTTTGAGCTGAGCATAAATCAGCTTCCTACCACTTCCAGGGGTGCGTGGCAGACACCGCACTTCTCGCCATGCCCCGTAGGCAAGCAGAAAATTGACACAGCTTCCTCTTTTGGCCAGCTTCTCCTCAAATGATCTTGAGCACGTGTTCCCCAAACCTCTCTGCTTAGTCAGCTTTCCAGTATCTCCACTGAGTACAGTTGGGCCTTCTCCGTGCTGGCGCTCGCGCCTGTGCTCAAATACAGTAACAGCCTCATGCTGTTGTAATGGAAGCCTGTGCCTGCCCCGGGGCCTGTCTGTGCCCTAAAAACAGGGCCATGGCGAGGAACACCTGATCGCAGTGCTGTGCCTTGATCTAATGCAACCATTTTATCTTCTAGGATGTACTTTTTTAAAGTTTCTTTGCTGTGCGAGTGTGCTTGAGAGAACACGGAGGGTTCAGTGAAAGAGCAGGGCAGCATCCTGTGCTGCTGGGTGTGCGAGGCTGGCTTGGCTAACCCCATTCTGGGTGGTTTGGGAGAGACTGTCATGTGAGAGACTGCCTGCCACGTGTAGTTTTGCAGTAGACAAACCCAGGGGAGAGGTACCTTGGGGAGAGGAGAGATGGCAGCATGCCAGCAGGGAGTGAACTCGGTGACAGTGAGTGTAGGCAGGAGAATTGAAACACTGGCAGCCTTGCCAGCACCGGGACTGGCTGAATCCTGCACGGTGCAGAGCTGGGGACTGAGCTGGCTCCAACCAGCAAGGCAGGGCAGAGCCAGGAGAGGGCTGGTGTCCAGTGTTTCAGCTTCTGGACTCACGTTGCTCACTTTAAAGCACTTCCTTGCGCATTCTCTGTGTGCCAAAGAGACTTCCTTCACACCGCTGGCAGTGCTCCAGGTTAATAAAAAATAAGGAAACAGAAATGCAGCCTTTGGGGATGGTAAAACCTTGCCGATCCTGTGTCCTGCCTTCTGCAAGGTGAAAGTGCAGTGTTGATGATGTTGGGGCCCAAGCCAAGGTGTTCTCTTGAGCTTCCCCTGCTTATCACTTGGTTTTCACTGGCTGGGAGATTGTCCTGTCCTGTGGAGGTGTTGGAGGACCAACTGGTTTGACAGGGGAAAAAAAAAACCCATCTCCAGCTGGCAGCTGGAGCAGGCAGGTGAGCCTCAGGGAAAGGAGTTTCCTATGTCAAACTTTCACTTGGTGCTGGCTGGGAAATCCCAGGAAATACCCAGCTCCAGTCTGGCTGCCTGGCAGGGGGGGAAGCCAAGCCACGAGCAGCGCTGGGAGGTTTCCCCTGAGAAAACCATCGCTGCTGAGGACCACAAAATATTAACTCCTTCGCCTTCTTGCCTTACCCAAAGGGACTGGGTCCTGCATAGTGGGGTCAGCCCTGGGAGTTTCCCATTTGGGTTATTTCTCCCTCTGGACACTCTCCTCATTTCTGCTTTGCTGTTGTGTCTGCCTTTTGCTCCGGTGGCGTAGCTGGAGGCTCATGCTGAGGACACTGATATGGTGAGAGGCAAACAAGGGCCAGAGGTGTTCGGTCCTTGTTTGTGCTTGGTGTTGGTGCTCTTCAGGGAGCAATCCGCTAAAGGGACCGCCCAGATTCCTTCTGGGAGCCTGACCTAACTCCTAGTTGGCAGGATCACAGGATCAGAATGGAAATTGTCTTAAAAACTCTTCACAGGGGCCAAGCTCACTCCATGAATCAAGACTTTGAAGCTGACTCCTCCCTTCGTTTCTGTGCAAAATAACAAAACTATAGATGAGACCCATCGCTTGTGCATTAATATGAACAAGGTGTCAGGGAGTGGTAAATGCAGGCAGCTGCCATTCCCAGGCTCTGTGGGGCTGCTGGTAAACATTCAGCATCATTTCTTTGGTTCATACAGGAAAAAGGCACACATTGCTACTTTAAACTTGCACAGATGCAAGCTAACTGAAAAAATACTATCATATCTGTTTAAAATTGTTTGCAGAATGTCATATTTTCATTTCAGTATGGGTCCAGTGTTGGTAGGAGAAGGCTTGGCGCCACTACACAAGACAGAACAGTTGAATGCCACAGTCGTGAAGACATACATATTGGGTCTTTCCGCAATGGGCTTATTCTCCATTGCATTTCTGATAGGAGGAGGGGCAGGGAAAGAAAGTATCTGGAGTCCTACAAGTGCACAGTCCCAAGCATAAGTACAGGCAGGGC
>NW_010236026.1:0-638 GCF_000690775.1 Eurypyga helias
CACACAGCTTGGTGTCACCAGCAAAATTGCTGCGGGTGTAGCACAAGGATGTAACTGCAGTAGAATACTACCTTTGGCTGGGAAAACCAACATTTGCAGTGAGGTGTAGCAAGACTTAGCTCTTATAGACTGTACAGCTGCAACATGGAAGCAAACAGATTCTGCCAGCACTGACCCTTGCTATATTTCAAAAGTGATTACAGAAAAATTAACTTCCATCTCTCCAGCAAGTAAGGATTACCTTTCAAAACTACCTAAGAGATTGAACATTTTTTATTGTCCTCTAGTACAACTACTCTCCCAAATCACTAGAGAATCTTGGAAAATTCTGATGAGGAAATTCCCAACCTTCCTCTTCCTTTGTTGCATTCTGCCTTTCCCAAGACTGTCCATAAATACATAGCTGAGTTCTCACATTGTGTGCTTTTAGCCTGTTGCTTGGCTCTCGTGCTCCAGCAGGCACTGTTTGGGGAAACCCCAGCTGCTCCTCTACTTCAGGAAAGTACAGTGCTGGCCCATGGAAAGGATCTTGCAGGGCATGTTGCTTTAGCAGGGTGTTTTCACACTTTTCAGCTCCAATTTTTCTTCTGCCAGTGCGCTTACTAAAAAACCAAGGTTTAAAGGAGAAAAAGGAGAGG
>NW_010236026.1:667-8691 GCF_000690775.1 Eurypyga helias
ATTTTGTCAGTTCAGGATTTGAAAAAGGTAGATGCAGTGTGAGTTGTGAGATGGCATATATTACAAATTTCTCTGGGCAAGGCAGAAGTTGCTCCTTCAGTTACAATGTTTGGGTGTGTGAGTGCTGAATTAATATTTATTTGAATAATAAAGAACTGTAACAGCAGAACCTGTGTGGATGCTAAACATCTCTGCTATCTATCACTGAAAGATGAGGAAATTCCCCACAAATTGCCCTACACAAGGAGAGTGTCCTACTGGTAAATTCAGAGATGTTATGAAGCAGATCAGACAACAAAATCTGCTCTAAGGACCAGGGTCTGCATGGTTTTATTTGCAATATTTCATGTATGTTCTCTAGGGCTGGGATTTATGGTTCTGACAGGTAGATGACCTATGCCATTGAGCTAGGCTCAAACCATAAGCTTACTAAGCTACATCTGGAAAATGGCCAGCTACCTAGGTTTGCAGGTGCTCAGCTTCCCTTGACAACTCCAACTGCAAACAGTAATGGGTGATGCTTGCATCTATCCACACACAAACATCAAAGGACTGCCCTGAGATGGATACTTCCCAAGCACAAACACAACCCAGGCAGGTTTCTGCTGGAGTACAGATGTAGTTCAAGTTTGAACTGAGGTGGAATCTGAGTGCACGTGCATTTCAGGATAAAGAGTTTTTGACCAGATCGCCCAGCCAGTGTGACACTGATGTCTCCCTCTTGCAGCTGCTTTGCAGTGGACTTCTCCCTGGGAGCAGCCAGTCTGGTCAGTGATGGTGGTGCATATTGGCAGGCAACTCTCTTCCTGACAGAGGGACTTGTAGGATTTTTTCATTGTGGAGCCTGACTTTGTTAATCTCTGAAGCTGGACAGCCTTCACAATGATCCTGACACCGCTCCAATGCTGACCACGACCACACTGAATCCAAGACTCCGAATATTCTGTTATGAGTGACATATTGTTACGGGGTCTTTTCATCCCCGAATGTAATATAAGTCATCTAGTTGTAGAAAATAAAGTCTGGGCACTCTCTCCTCTGACATACTACATTCTTTTAAGGCAACCCACCAACAAACTTTCTGTACACAGTAGTATTTTCAGTGCATTACAGAAGCAAGCCAGCAGATGATTTTTCTGTTACATTGAGAGAGGGGGATACTTGAGTCATAACAGTAAGACGGGCTACATTTTCAGGAGAACATGCAAATCTGGAGTTGGTGTGCAGTAGTTTTTCTGCTCCTATATTTAGCTTCACAGCTGACCCAACATATGCACCAGCCTTCCCAAAGAGGGTTTGTTTCCCTCTGGGGTTTCTTCTGTACCAATCATGTTCTCCTTGGAAATTCTCCAAAAGGCTACTTCCACTTGAAAAAGCAATTTGCTTCAGCTGCTGTAGTAATTTCAAATTCTTTTAGCTGTAGGTGGGTTCATCTGTGGGGATTCTCATTGAGTGTGTTAAGATTAGTCTTGTTGGAGGTAAGGGGGAAGGTAGAGAGTTTTATGACAGCACATAACAGTGGTCCCACACACAGCACAAACTTGCTGGGTGTCAGGCATATTTGCTTCAAAGCTGGTGGACTTGCATTTTTTAACACCTGTGAGTGTGCAATATATGAAATAAATGTTCAGTCTTGAGAGCATCTTCTCTCTAGACACAACTGAATACCGAAAACACGTGTATAAATGTGCACACTGAAGCAGACTTTTGTGTTCAGCTGTTTGGGTCTCTCTCTTTTAAATAACTGGATATTTCTTTAGAAAGGGATGTGATAAAAATGATTGATAGTGAAGACGAGGAAGGATGTTTTTGTTGTGGAAAATGCTTGCTTTTGTCCCAAGTCTGATTTCTCTTTTTCACAACCTCACCTGTTTTTTTGTTTTCTGAACCACAAACATGGTAACCTTTTGAAAGTGCTTAGGACAGAAGACAATATGGAGTTATAGATGCAGGAGCTTTAAGTGCATGCTTTATGTGCATGGCTAGCACTCTTAGTGCTAAATTGCTAAGGGAAAGCTTGTCTTATAGAAGTAGCTCTTAAGGTAAAATAAGCACACTTTAAATTTGCATTAGATCTCTTTCTTTTTAATGAGCCATGTCAAAAATGCTGTCTCATCTCAAGGAGAAGTGAGCTGAACCAAGTATTAGTAAACTGGCATGTGGGTAATCAACATAGTCAGGATGCAAAAGTGGTGTTTCTTCTTTTCCATTACTCGTGTGTGTGTGTCTGTGAGAAAAATTCCAAACCAGGAATGTGAAAGATCTGTTTTGCTCTGAAATGCTCTGTATTACACTAAAGATCTGACAAGTTACTGTATCTTCACTGCATTCCATAAAAAAATCTGAGACCTACAAAGTTACATTACCATAAAGCACAGTTTCCTGTACAATATAATGTGAGAGAGCTTTTTAATCAGACTGTTTAAAAACACAAGAATGAAAAAGGCAAAACCTCCTCATTTGGATTAAGCTGAGGATAAAGAGACAGCCGTGACATGAAATCAGGCTTTGTCTCTGGTTGAAATGTCACATGAAAAGTGATCTATGCTTAGAAAACAAATAAATCCTGTAATGGGCATTTAGAATTGAATGAGCTGATACAGCAACAGCTCTGGCTTAGTGAGTAAAAATACAAAGCATTAGAAGCAATTAGGTCTGAAGTAGAAGATTATGCAAAGCTCAAAGCCAGAGGTGAATGGGTTCTCCTAGTAAATGGAGTCAAGATACTCCATGCAGCCTTAACGTCATTGCATTGAATTGGCAAGCTGTCAAATTCCTAGGCAGCAGAAAACAAATGAGTAAAACCTAGGGGTTTTAACAGTAATGTTGAGTGGAAATGAATGTTGCAATATGTAACAAACTGCTGAGGGAGAGAATTTGCTAAGGAACTATATGCATGTCTTATGTGAAGTCAGAAATCAGCTTCCTTGGGGTTTTCTTGACAAAGAAAAATAAAGGCTTGTGATGGTAGGATCTAAATAGTGACACCCATTAAATTTTACCTTCCTGGCTACATTTAACTACACATTCCTTGGACAGATACTTTCCCCAGTGCCCATGTATACATGCTTATGTATGTGTGATACACAGTGTGTATACACAACTGAAAAAAAGAATTGGCCCTGTGAAGCTGTAACTTCATAAAGTACAGGTGGTGTGTTTTTTCCAGTGTCCAAAGCAGAAAATCCCTGGTGTCAAGAACAACTTTGCTGAAGGAGCTCGTAAGCGATAATTAGGATATACTGAGACAGATAAGACCCAGAGCATAGTACTTGTGAAACCGATGGCATCAGTGCCTTGTTACGAATTGCTAACAACTGCAACTGCTTCTTCTTTGAGGAAGGCTGGGGATCAAGCAAGCAAGCAAGGGGAAGCAACTAGGATGCCAGCTGGAGACCATCACGTGACTTCAGCATGCTTGTTATGGCTCTGTGCTCAACATTGCTTTCCACTGGCAAGCCCACTTGGAAAGAAGATGTGAGGAAATGGCCTTTTAGGATGTTGTTCTGTGTAACTCATAGGCCGCTGGCAATCAGTGAATTATGCAGAGGTCTTTGAAGCCGCATTTCCCACACAGCTGCCAGACAGGGGGCCCAAGACACAGAGGGGTGCAGACACCCTGCCTGTCAGACAGGCAACTCAGAGAAGGAGCTGGGCAGCTGGACACTGCAGCATCTTGGCAGGCTCTACCAGCTGCCTGGGTGTGGGGCAGCCCTGGGGGAAAACAGGAAGGGAGCATTGGCCATCCCTGCCTGCTCCCAGTGAAACTTCCAGAGGGATCAGCTCATTCCAGAGAGATGGCATCCTGTCTCTTACACAACTAAGAAGCAGAAGCCCCCTCACTTAGTCACCTGCAAATGTTTTTACGTTATGACTGGAGGCTGAATGCTTGCTGAAAATAAAGCTTCTTTTCCTGTTGTTTTCTCAATCTTCAAGATTCTTCTTGTCTCCTTTCTAACACAAAGTTAGCTTTACCCTCATAGATCCATCCCAGTTATATTGGAATATGCCATCAGTGTAGTTGGTTATCTGCCAAAGTTCAGGTTTACAAAGTCCACTACATCCATAGCTTTCTTCTAGCACAAGCCAGTTTGCATTCATGCTGCATATTGGCAGCCATAATTTTGGCAAACATACTTAAGCCTCAAAATCCTTCAGAGTATTTTTGTAGCTCCCTCTGACATGTCTTTTCAGAGCACTATATTTACAGCATAGGCAACTCAATATTCTTTAGACACTGGCTTACTACACTGAACTCCCTCAGTCAGTGTCCTGCCAGCTGCAGGTGAGATCCACCAGCAGCTACGAAAAAGAGCCAGTTGCAAGTTATGTATAGCTTTGTGCTAGGGCCAAAGACCTCCAAAAGCGGCCATTATGCCTTTAATAAACAGACTCCAAAATTGATGAGTAAAGACTGAAGAAAACATATAGAACATGAAACATGGTGCTCTTGGAGGGAGGATGCAGGTGAACAGGTGTTGTTAAGCTGCGATGCAGGGACACTTTTGTAAGTAGGAAGTTGGAACTCCCTGGGAGTCAGTGTCTCTGGCTGTTGCTAAATCCTCACCCAAATCCTGGGTGAGCACATCCAGTTCCCCAGCAATTGCAGGAAGGTGGCAGGAGCTGAAAGGTGTCTGGCACAGGGTTGCTGACTTCATTATTACTGCTGCATCTGACAAGAAAGCAGTAAGTGTTTGCATATTCTTTCTGTTTTTTCCTTACTCTCAGTAAAGAGGTGAATAACTTGGACTGGTCTGGCACGTGTCACCTCATGCACGTGGTAGTGCTAAAGCACAAAATTATTTACTAGCTATTCCAGAAAAAGAAAATAAAGAAGTTCAGAGGCATTCAACATGATGCTCAACAAGCATCTTGCTCTGCTTTAATTATGCTGGCAGAATAGGCCAAAACCCTAGATCCTCCCAGTGGTTTTTGGTAAGTAGCAGCAGACTGTTCTTACTTACAGCCCAGTTCTTCCTTCTAAGGCCTCTGGCTTTGGATGTCTAAAGGGAAAGAAAACCAATATCCGAAGAACATGCAAGTTGGTTTTATAAAGTAATTGACTGTATATAATCGTAGGGTTGGGTTCTCATTTACATCCACCTTTTTCTTTCAGAAGAACGTCAACACACCAATCAAGGCGACGAGTTCTATTACATTAGAAAAAGGCTTTTTTAATTAAGTACTTGTAACATAGATTTGCTTTTCACTTAGTGTAACCTCTCCATCTACAGCTAGAATTCTCAGATGATCATTTACCTTTAAATAGAAGTAAAGTTTCAAGCAAACAGCTATTCCCTTGATAGAAATACTGGCTGCAGATTAGGGAACATCTGTGTGATTACTGCTGTACTGTATAGTTTCTTAAATCCTTAAGCTTTCCTTCAAAGCTTAATTTGATGCTTTTTCTTAGAGGTAGAAATAACAGAACAACCAGGAAGAAGAATGTTCATTTCTAATTTTGGAGGGCTGATCTTGATTTTATCTTTCCATTTTCATGTGAAAAAACCCAAACAAACTAACCCCAGAACAAAATAATTGAACTTTGTTATTGTGAATGAAACATTTGTTGGTATCAAATGCACCCAGACAAAACTTACTGTTAACAAAACCTACAAATACAATATCAATCCTTTTCTCCTAAGACATCACAATTTTGCACACGTCAAATAAATATTTCAAAAAATCCAAGCTCACTTGTGGCTTTCCATTTGGAGACTGCTGTTAAAATACATTATTGCAGGCACTGTTCTTATGACCTAGATAAGGAAATGGCAGTCAATGAAGACAGCTTTTTGGAAAGAATTTGTTGTTGTGCAAGTACCAGCAAATGCTGGCTCCAAGTGAGCATAAGCACGTTTTAGTGCATAGGCTCAGAGAGGCATGTATAGCACTGACATGGCAGAAAATCACTTGCTCTTTCAGTGTATTAGGGCCTCCATATAGAAACCTCAACAAGAATCTTTGGACATATTCTTCCAAGTTCAGGAAAGTGTAGCAGTACTATGGAGGTGCCCTGTGGAAACAGAAGGAGAAAATGGGGTCCCTCGAGCTTATGAGTAGGTGGGAGCTCCTGAGCAGGGCTAAGGTGGAGGGCTTTTAAAATTAAAACATTAGTACAGACTCTTAGTTTTCAATGTTAGTCCTAGTAGAGGACCTGAAAAACCTGAACAGGGTCCACGAATTCCTAGAAAGAATAATATCAAACCCATCTTTTACTTGTGGAATGAGCATAACTGATCTGCAATTTAATGAAAGATAAACATGGAATCCCATACTCCTGTAATTAATTTTTGGATTAAAGCCAAAACTGAAACAATATGGATGATAGGCTAGTCTGTGAAATCCCTGCTTACACAAACCCTTTCAGATTTAACATTTGTGACAGTTATTTATGAAGAATTACTATGACACCTAAGTTTACTTTGGCAATTCATGTGTAACTTTTATTTAACCTGTTTTATTTTGCTCCTCTTCAAAACTGATTTTTTCTGTATTTTGTAGTAGTATTCCCTCTCATCTTAGAATATGAATAGAAGAAAATAAATCTCTCTTATGAATAGGAGATATCCATATGCACCATCTGTCTGTATGCGGGTTACATTAAACAGTCCTGTGCAGTGGACAGCTGTATGTACTCCCTCCTCCAGTGCTGCAGTAGCTGTGGACTTATGGAAGGCATAGTCTCGAGTGTTTTCATTGGGTTTGGGAGACTGCATCTAACTTCTCCCCTCAGGGGCTGCCCTCTGTAGTACTCCAGGTGGGGTCTCACCAGACCAGAGTACAGGGGCAGAATCACCTCCCTCGACCTGCTGGCCACACGTCTCCTGATACAGCCCAGGATACGGTTGGCTTTCTGGGCTGCCAGCGCACCCTGCCAGCTCATGTTCAGTTTTTCATCAACCAGTACCCCCAAGTCCTTCTCCTCAGGGCTGCTCTCAATCCATTCTCCACCCAGCCTGTACTTGTGCTTGGGATTGCCCCAACCCAGGTGCAGGCCCTTGCACTTGGCCTTGTTGAACTCCATGAGGTTGGCAGTGGCCCACCTCTCCAGCCTGTCAAGGTCCCTCTGGATGGCATCCCTTCCCTCCAGCGTGTCGACCGCACCACACAGCTTGGTGTCGTCGGCAAACTTGCTGAGGGTGCACTCAATGCCGTCATCCATGTCACTGACAAAGATGTTAAACAGTACAGGTCCCAACACCGACCCCTGAGGAATGCCACTCATCACCGATCTCCACTCGGACATCGAGCCGTTGACCACCACTCTCTGAGTGCGGCCATCCAGCCAGTTCTTTATCCACCAAGCGGTCCACCCGTCAAATCCATGTCTCTCCAGTTTCGAGACTACTACTTGCACTGGTAGTTGCTGTAGACAAAAAATCTTTTCTGGAATCCTGCAAAACCTGGAAGTTTCCATTTTGAAGCATGTTCTGCAACAGTGGAGAGGTGTGCTTTGGCCTTACCTGGGTGGCTTGGAATAATATTCCTGAAAGAATCCCAAGCTGGGGAGTCCAGAGAACATTTCAAGGGAATCAAGGACCTGTTCATCCCAGGGGAATTGTTGACAGGAGGAGTGTGTTTCTCATTGGTTCTTGCACATTTTTGATACTAGAGAATGCACTGTTGTTTCCTGTATTAACACTTTCATCACACATTATTACCTACTATCTAGTGGCAGATATAAGGATTAAGAGGGGTAATTTCTGTCCTTTGGAAGAAAGTCAGCAATGTGCTGCATCTCCATATGCACCTAGGATAGACAAAAAGCCATGTACATCAATCCTGGTAAAGACGTAGCTACAATCATAAGGAGAACAACAGAAAACCTCTCTTTTGAAGACCTGAGCAGAAACATTTGGTTGTCAATGTACTCAGAGAACTGACTGTACAGTGAAAGATAAAGATTGAAAGTAAAAAACTTTCTTGCTTAATGTAACTTTACTACAGTATCTACTGTAGGAAAAGAACCTGCATAGTGCTTTCTTCCAAAATTTACAAATATGTAAAAAAAAAAAAAAAAA
>NW_010236027.1:0-24420 GCF_000690775.1 Eurypyga helias
AATTGAGACTGTTAAGGTTAGCTAACCTGCTTCCAGATAGAGGGGGGGGAGGGGAGATGATCTTGATTTTTATTTTAAAAAAGAGGAAGGATGTTTCTTGATTTTCTTTTCTAGTATTATTCTCTCTCTCTTTTCTAATGGAATCAAGAATTACCTGGGTCGATGATGGGCTCTGTGAAGTCATCTGTGAGATTATCTACTAGAGTTTGTGCATCCTGCAGTATCACTTGAACTGCTACTTTGTTTTTGAATGACGTGGTTCTCTTTTTGGCTCTTACCAAGGTTCTGTTGTTTCTTTGTTGGTTCCATCTCAGAATTTATTTCTGCTGAAGGGAGGTTCTTTTTAAGAAAGAGATATTTCTAGCAATGTTCCCTTGGTTTGGGGGATGATGGACTCTGTAGGTTTTTTTCTTTTCTTTCTTCTTATTTGAAAAAGTAATGGAAGTTTTGGAAGTGTGTCATAACTAGGATTTCCCTTCTTTTTGGTCACTGGACAAGAATTATCTGCTGTATTATTCTCTCATCCCTGCCTTGCTCGCTAGAGAGCTTCCATATTTGTGTGGGAATCTGATCCTGCCCCTGGTAATTTGTGCTGATGCCAAAATAACTTAAAATGTTACCATTGCAAATAATCTTCCCTTCTTCATTTGCAAAAACGTCTAACTGAAGGGCCACATCCCGCATTCTCTGCATATGCAAAGCTATGCAAGGAATGTAGGATCAGTGTGAAAGATTGATTCCTGATCTGCATATATATGTTGGTGTTTTGTATTTTGTTTTATCGTGTTTGGGCTGGTGTTCTCCCTAGTTGTCTTCTGTGTATCTGTGTGAGATTTTTTTTTCCCCCAAAGCCAACTCCCAAAGTACATGGGTCCTTAGTTCAGTTGGATCAGTGTCTGACACTATCTTTGTCTTGCTTGAAATCCATAGCTAGGATTTGCACCAGCTGCACTCTGGACTTTATATTTTAGGCAGAGAAGAAGCACCTAACAAAAATATGCAAAAAGAAAAAAAAAAAAAGAAGAAAAATTGCTAGTTTAGCTTTTCCTTGTGTCTATATTTAAATTAATCTTTCTTAAGTTTACAAAACTTTGCTTGTGAACACTGAGCATTTCACATGAGACATTCTTTTATGCTGGACAACTTTCTAACTGTTGACTTGATAGATCTCCACATACGATTTTGTGTGTTCTTTACATCTGGGGCTTCTGTATCGGATGTCTGTGATTCAGCACAGGTAACCTCATTGCCATGTTCTACGCCTGTTCCATTACTGATTTATTTTGGGGAAAAAAACCGACAGGTGGTTCAGTCTCAGACTCTTTCTGTACCCTGCAAGGTATTGTTCAGCAGATCCTACACATTGATGCCCTGAATCTCAGCTGCACTAAGCAGCGTGAAGAGGCTTTGAGGCAAGTGCCAGAGCACATGAGCCTCTTATAACGTCTTTTTTTTCTGTTACCAGTTTGTTTGGGTAGTTCAGGGGGCTGGAGAAGGAGCACAAGTTAGTTGGCAAATACTTTTCTCATAACCGCGCTGGCAAAGGCAATGCTGGCCTGGAAACCATGGAAAGACAAAGCCTAGGACACAGGGAGGGAGAACTAACATCTGCCTTGTAAAGACGCACTAAATCTGTAGAGATAACAAAAGTTCTAGAGACAATGGTGAGGAAGAGAATGAGGAAGGTGAACCTATAGAAAAGGATTTGAAGGTCTTGCTCTCAGGAAAGGATTTTTTTTTTTTTCTGAGATATTTACTGTTGAAGTGTTTTGTGTTCTTCTATATGAGGAATTAATGAAGAATTTTACCCAGCTTAAAAATCTGTAGCTGCTCATTTGTCATCTGAGGTCTGGGAAAAAGCTGTTTAATTTGCCATTGATGAATCTGGTGAACTATAGTCAAGATGTAGCATATTGTGGAACATGGTTCTGATACTAGAAGAGATATGCCAGTACCCAGGACATAAATCAAGGTTTACATCCACCAAAATCCAACCACTGTGGTGCTTAGAGAGAAAAATCCTGTCTAAATTTTAATTCTTCAACTTTCAACCTTCCCCAAATCAAAGAAGTATCATCTTTGAAATTCAAATTTATTAGGGGTCCTAATAAATTTAAAGTGATTTAAAGTTCATTTGTGAATGAATGGTGATGATTTAAAACATAAACAAACTTCTTGAAGAAAGCTAAGGCATACTAGACTGAATTCCAAATCACTTGGCAAAGAGTTTAGGCAAAGGTCTTCACAAATGGCTGCCTGAAATATAAACTAGTTTTTCTTGGATTTCCAGGCTCAAAAATTAGTGGCTTGATTTTTGTAAAACATGGAGCAACTTGCAGCATGACTGCAAATGTAGCTGAAAGTGGTCATCAGGTCACCTACTTAAGTGCCCTTCCATGAGCTTAGGACCTCAAACATAGACCCCTTTATCTTTTAAAATATTAAATTCTTTTTAATAATGCTTCCATCCATCTGTTGAAATATTTATCTACTACTTGGAAACAACTACAGTATCTGAGTGTTACAGGTATCTTCAAGCTTCATGTATTGCCACAATATTCCTTAGCAGGAAGAATACCTGTGGCACACTGGCACTCGCAGTGATCTACAAACTGCTGTTGACAGCGTTCGAGTGCATCCATCTAGGTATGCTTGAAAGGCTTCCTTCAAAAGACCTGATGAAATGACACAGGTGAGAAAGAGCAGCCTGTAGCACACATCTCTCCGATGGAGCATGCAGTATCCTGCATTCCTTGGGCCTGATTCTCACATTCCCTAAAGCTCTCTTTATATTGCTTTGGCAATGGAAAAGGGCATTAAATAAGACACAAGTTCAAGCATCCAAATCAAGGCCTCTCGGCAAGGCGAAAGTGCAATAAAGGAAGCCTTAGAGTAAATGAGAGGTAAGTGCCTTCTCTTACTGCTGCTGAGGCTGATGAAGTCAATTGAAAATGTAGGACTGGCCAAAGCAGATCTGCCCTGTGGTCTACCTTGCCCAGTGTTCTTTCTCTGCCACTAAGAAGATTTATTATCCGAGAATCACAGAAGGGTTTGGGTCAGAAGGGACCTTAAAGATCATCTGGTTCTAACCCCCCTGCCATGGGCAGGGACACCTTCCACTAGACCAGGTTGCTCAAAGCCTCATCCATTATCATCCCCATTAGTTACATTATCTGCTTTTAACCTAAAGACATAATAATTTATAGCCCTAATTTTTATCTCATATAAAAATTATTTACTGTGGTAGATAATTCTCAGTATCCTTTAAAGATCTAGCTTATTGATTGCTAGGTGGCCCCAGTCCTATGCTGTGGAAGTGAGTTCCTCAACTCAATTACCACCTTGTTGAAATAATTCCTTTTGCAGGTTAATTTTGTTGCTGATCATTGAAACAACCTTGTTCTTGTATTACATGAAAGTATAAATCAGAGGACCATATTTTAACTTCTTCAGCCCATTCCGCTAAAATCTGCCTCTCTCTGGGAAATCTGAATCCACAAGGAATGCAGGACCACAATGTCAGTGTCTGCTGGGCAGTAAGGAGAGAACAGCTGCCGAGTGTGCGTGTGTGTGTCTGGGGTGTGTGCATTAGTGGGGTTCTCCTACAGTGATCTCTTGTGGAGGTTTAGCAAGTACATCTCGTAAATAATGAGAACACACCAGGAGAGTACATCAGCTTGGAAATTGTAATATGAGCATTCTGAGCTGGTGCCTCCTCATAAAACCCCTATTAATTGTCTCTCATATGGGAAATAGGCATAGGTATCTTGCAGGAGCTGCTCTAGGGACACTTTCTCAGCAACTGTCATGCTTCCTCCAAGCCCACTTCCGGCCCGTGTTGTTAGTTACTTTCAAAACCAGCTCAAATTCACAGTAAGCTAACAGAGAAGAAATTGGCTTTCTAAGAGAATGAGATTTCTCCTTGCTCGAAGTTCAGAGAGGCCAAGTGGTACCCATTTTTCCTCTTTTGAGTTCTTTTTCATCCAAGGGAGACTTGAGTACTAACCCACGTACCATCAGCCCCCCTCCCATCTTACCAGCCCCAAACTGGTTGATTTCAGTCGATCTTGAGCTACTCAGTTAATGCTGGATCGTTCACATGGTAGAGGAGCAAATCTCTTGCCTTCAGAGAGTATTATGCTAGTGTGTCCTGCCTCTCTTAGTAATGAAAACAAATCCCATAGGGAGAAGGCACCAAACACACTCTTTGCAGGAGTGTTGAGTCCTATCCAAAACCAGAAGCACCCAAACCATTTCAAGCATAACCAGACCTTCATTATGCTTAGGACTGTAGATCTGTGACCCTTCTGACAGTCTCATGCTAAGGAATCCCTCCAGTTCTCACTGCTGAAGATGACCTGCTGCTCAAAAAGAAATATTATATCAAATTAGCACCTGGTAGTTGTTCTGTCAAGGAAAACTATACCTTGGTAATCCAGCCCTTTCAGTTCAGCATCCGGCTTCTCTGAGCTATTGAAATAAACCTGACAGAAATTAATCAGCAGGTAGGCTAACTGAAGCAACATCTGATCAGCCTAAAGCAAAATAACTGCTTTTTACATTCCCTGATTTGTTTTATGCTGGCAGTGAAAATTCGTGAAGGAGGTGTAACATGATGAGAACTTGGCCCCGAGAGGTTCTGAGCCTCCTCTGCTCCCAGGAGGCTTGTCACTCAGTAGGCTCTGTCCCCTAAGTGATCACAACTGTGCTGAAGAAAGGCTTATGAGAGAAACTACAGATAATATATTAAATCTGGAGTCTTGAATTTTTAAATGCAATGAAAACCTTCCCCAGCACTTGAGTGCCCTGCTGACAGGCACCAGAATTAGGTAAGAAGGCCTTGCAGAGGGGCAGATACTGCAAGTACCAAGTTCTGCAGCATGTTCAGTGAGACAACTGAGTGTATGGAGGTGGCCTACTGCTAGATTCATGTCTATCGGAGGCTTGTTCCAGCCATGCCAAGTCAATGTTCTGGCTGCTCTTAACCTTCTCATTTGTCCGGCTCAAAGTAACAAGGACCTGGCTAACTTTCTTTAAAGCTACTCATTGATCCAGTTCATTTCAGCAGAGTCCCCAGATTCTGACAGATGACTAAGCTGGGAAATTTGAAGAGAATTTTAGGTATGTGCATATTCTTCAAACTAACTCAGGCCAAAAAGGCAGGTTATGTTTTCTTTAGTGTACAACAGAGAGATTTGGTCCACAAGGGAGACACTGACAGAGAGACAACCTCTGAAAAATAAGAATGCTTTACTCTCCTAGACCTATTGTTGTGAAACACAAGGGATCTTTGTTTCGTTTTTCTAAGAAAATATGTAAATGAGAAGCAAGATGTGGTAGGTAATAATGTATATCCATCTAATTATTCCCAGTGCTGATAACTAATCAACTAGATTAGTGCCTCTAGGAACAGAGAAAATGTTATGTATTCAATGTTTCTATTTCTGATCCCCCTCCACTATATATCAGGAGTAACTAAGATGAAAACAGTAGAGAGATACAAATGCAAAATTTTGGTGAACGAATGAATTGTTTCCCTGCATATTTCTGCCAGTATCGGGACAAATATCCACTCTGAACTAATGTTTATAATTACTGGAATACTGTTAGATAATTTGGGTTTGAATTTTTTTTTGGTTTAGTAAAAAAAAAAAAAAAAACCAAACCAAATTAAATACTAATAGATATTTTTTCATTATGTATTTAGCAATGGTGCTGGCTTCTTTTTGCATTTTAGCCTCTGCATTAGTATTTGATTCCCAGGCATTATGACAGAGTCCAAGTGTAGGACAAGCAGAGTTGACTGATATGATATGAATAAGGTAAAAGAGTAATTGGACCCATAATGTGCTTTAAATCATGATTCGTGATGCAGTTGGTAACTCAACTAAAGAGTTGCCTGGTTTATTTTAAAATACAAGGAGTCAAACATCTTCTAAACATAATTCTAGCAAAGTCACATCAGGAGAAGAATTAGTCATTGTTTTTAAATGCCAGTTTCCCTATGGATTGTTCATTAAAAGCTTTTAAAATACTAAGAGGCCAGCTCAAGATGCAGAATTCTGCTGCTATAACATGATTCTTCATGTTATACATGATCACACTTTCCACCACCAGAACTAAGTCTCTTTCACTGACTTCCCTTCTCCACAGTCAGTGAACTGTGATTTTTGTGCGCAGCCAGGTATGCCCAAAGAAAACTCTTAGTATTTCCCCTAGGAAAAGGAGCGTAACACTGAGGAAAGCAGACCAAGAAGGTCTTCCAATCACTCTGTTAACAGTATTTTAACCCCCTAATTTACACATTTGTCAGCTATTTTTCAAAAAGCAAAGTGCAGTAAGATACTTCTTTGGGAAGTAAGTACACTACAGCCTTGAATACATTACAGCCTCATCTACAACTGCTGCCTTAAAACACAAACACATCTGAGCAGTGTGGAGTGTCCTTACATTTTGTATCTGTAGCAAAGTTTCATCTAAAACGTTGCTTCATACCAAATGTGTTATATTGCGCTTCCCTGATTGAGAGGGTGGGAAAGAGGCACAGAAGTATTATTAGCGAGGCACTGTGGTCTCTTCATATTGAACGGTGCTTCTCAGGTGATTCTTACCTTCAGTTACAGCTCCGTGTTTGGTCCTTTTCCAAAGTCATCTCCTTTTGATTGGCTTGGCTGGCATCAGCTTCCTATAAAACACTGGAGAGTAAATCCTTTTCCTAAACCATATGAATAATATGAAGCCGAGTGATTTAACTACTGACTCCAGCCTCACCGATGCCAGTGGAATTCATGAGAGCGAAATTTCAGTGAAGAGCTACTTCCCAGTGACAAATTCTGTTCTTAGAGTCCATCAGCACAACTTGTATTGGCACTTTTGGGATTGCATGGTTGTCACTGGAGAGGAGTGTAGACCCTTTGATTGGTTTAGCTGTGATTTCTTTTAAGCAAAACATATTCTAACAATATTCTTTTGCTGCAGCAATATGATTATACAAACAAAAGAACCGCCAACATCCCATCGTGTGTGAGAGCTTCTATTCCGTTCAGCCCACAGGGACATTCTTGTTTCCACTCCTCATGCAAACTTAATTAGCACTTGAGCCCTCTTTGTGCTGCGAAATTTCTTGGACAGTCAGGCAGCCACACCCCAAGCATCCCCTGTAAATGCTCTGTGTCAGGTTGGCTTAGGTATTACAGTAGCCCATGAGCTTTCATAATGTCCCCCCTGGGACTTACCCTGCTGAAAAATCTTGATGCTAGTGTAGCAAAGCATCTCTTGCTTTAGTTACTTTCCAGGCAGAACTTCAGCCTTCCACAGTGCAAACTTCATACAGTTGATTTCTTGGTGATTTTTGGCCAAATTCACAGTCCTGTGGCACTTGAGGAAAGTGCAGAGATAGTCATTGTGTTCAGCTGCCTGATTCTGCAGTGTCCTGTTCCTACAAAATGGACAGGTACCCTTCGGAGATCTATACATTTAATTAGGCACCTTTTCTATTTCACTTCTTTTCTTTTTGCCACCTGGCTATTGCCCTGTTCCTTGTTGAACCTTATAAAGCCCCCTAAAAGTTCAGCTTCTGCGTTAAATACGCAGTGTGACTAGAGAGGACCATCACGTTCAGGAAGCAGGATTACATTCACCCAACTGCCACACAATACATCACAACTTTCTTCCTCTGACTTTACCAGGAAGTTCTTGGCTTCCATTTGCCTCGTCGTCTGTTGATACCGATAGGATCTTTGAATAGAACCATATTACAGGGCCTCTGTGTGCGCGAGCGTGCAAATGTACGTGTGGGTGTGCGTGCGTAAGTGCGCATGCGTAGGGAGACGGCTAGCTAGCTCTTCCTGGCTTTACCAACAGGCTGCTAACGGGGTGTGTGGACATGCACAGCTCAGGAAAGGCTTTAGGTTTCATGATTTAGGGTATGAAACGGTGCAGCTCGGCAGGCTTCACTAGCAGAGGTGGGCATCCATGGGGGCTGTCAGCTCTGGAACAGGGCTGTTCACTCACTCATTTCCATTGAATTTCAAAGGAATAAAATCCAAGCAAAATAACCTAACTTGCCTGTTTCCTCCCCTTCAAAAGAACAGTGAGATATTAGCAAGTCTTTAAACAATTAGCAATGCAGTGTCCTGATAGGTTCTAAAATACTCGAGGTCTGGAGTCTCTAGTATCCAAAGCGCCATATCAAACAGCTCTTTCCCCACCTCACATACTCTGCAATATGGTGACTATTAACATCTTTACAAATAATTTGAATAACCCATTCCAAATGTGCAGTCACTAACAATTAACTTTCCCTTGGACTTTGCCAAAACATTTTCAGGAACATGTTTAGTGTGTCTGGAAGACTGAGAAGTTGTCAGGAGAAGTTGTCAGTGAGACTATTCAGTATGTAATCCATGAGAACTGCAGATTTCTAGAACTCGTATTGCACCCATTTAGTTAGCAGGATGAATAAGTACATTTAGCTACAGCTGCCTATTTTGGTATCATGTTGGCCCTAAAAATAGCATTTTATTCTTTTAACTCTGAGTTCCTTTTCCCAACTGGGGGATTCCCCTTGTCCCAGAAAGGGTAATTGGAGATTGGGGGTGGGGAGTGGATTGAGATTTTCTTTCATTTTCACTCATACGAAGTTGAATAAACGTTATTCCTCTCCTTAGATTGGTGGCATTTCCCTTTTGAGTAAGATGATAAATGCAACAATTTTGGCTAGTTGATTTTGGGGGTGAGGTTTTTATTTTGGTTTGGGGTTTTTCTTTGGTTAAATGTACATTGTCTCTCTATAGTCAAAATGTCTGTGACTGTAACGGTATGTATTTCTTTTACTGGAGAAAATAGGCTTTTTGGTTTTTGTTAACAGTACTAGTGACTTTGTGGAAAATGACAAGTTGCTATTTAGATCTGCTTAGTTAAGTACAGTACACTACAATACAGTATTTCTGAAAGCTAGAACATACAGTACACAATATATATAGCAATTCTATATCAATATATATACATAGTATAATCATTTAACTTTTGCATCTGCCTATGATCATAGAAGAATTATTTTTCACATGTATCATTCACAACCCAATCAACTGCTGCAGCTATTTGAAGCATTTAACAATCATTATTACAGCTCTAGTGTGCTTTTTCATATTATTGGCTTCTTTATTGTCTTTACAGGTTTTGGTTTTTTTTCTTCAGGCTTTTTTAAATCTCTATGTAGCAACATGTAGAAGAGTAATTTTTTTTACGAAAAGGTAAAACAGTATTAGGCTGTACAAAAACTTAGAGATTGTTCCCTGCTCCCCTTTCATATCGGAAGAACAATTAATCAAGACGATTAAGGATATCTGTTAGCTCTCTTCGAAAATGTCCTGTTATTTAATTTACAAAATTACTTTCCTCTTCCATTAGTAGCCTGGGAGAAAGATGCCGCAAGTGGTAAAAAAAATCCATAAAGTTTTAAGATTTCCTAAAATTATCCTCAACACTAACGTGGGGTAGAATTCTCTGTACGGTTATGCTAAATGTGGCCCATGGATTTTGCCAGGAATTGGATATAAAATACCTCCATCCACCACTATTAATATATTCCAATTGCACCTTCACTTATTCACTTGATCCCCCTTTTTTCAAATGACAGCAGCCTCTGCAAGTTTGAATTTCGGTTCAAAAGCTTTCCAAGGTGAGTGTTGCCTGGATCACCTTCACACCACATTGCTGTTGGTGCTGAACTTTCGGTCAGTCCCACTGGATTTTAACTGTCACCGCAGAGCTGCTGAAAAAAATGTCACTAGGGGTATGTGAACATCTAGATCCAAATAGCCCAGTGGAAGCTGACTGATAGCCAGGCCTTATGGCTTGGGCTGTCCTTCCTGTATTCTCATCTTGCAGCAGATGGCCCAGACATCATCTGGATCCAAACTTTATACAGAGTGCAAACTTAGGAGAGCATGGGAATTTATATTTGCTTTTCTAATTCAGGTACATCACAGCTGACCTTCATTCCTTTGGTCAAGAACGTATCACTCCTAAATGAAAATGTGTAAAATCAAGTGGATGAGAGTTGTGGAGGAGGTATTTGTTACATCTCATTTCTCCTAACTGTGAAGACTGGAAGAAATGAGAGGTGGTCACATGAATTACAAACTGTGTTGTCCCTGAGAATGAGAAAATCTGTGTCACTGCAAATCAATAAACTTAAAATTGATTTTGGAGTGAGAAGAGAGGGCAAGAGTTACCTATGCCGCATCTTGGGGTGATAAAATGTGAACTTCAAGCGTGGGAATCATCAAGTGCTGGCATTCCTTACAGACGCCTGTCACCTGCCATTTGCACTTACGTGGAGGCCACTACCACATCCTTTTTTTTTCTACTTGCAGTTTTAAAGTTATGGTCTTCCAGCAGTGATTTCTAGGTCTGGCTTTCCTACATTCTGTGTATAGCCATTTGTGAGGGAAGGAAGAGACTATCCTCTCAATATTAATTACGCAGGTAACAAAACTAGATTGCCCTATTGCATAAAGGATGGGCTTTGTCCCATTAAGCCAAACAGGTGCCATTTCCCAAATAAATTCCAGATAGCTGCTGCAACAGAGTGCTGATTCAGTGGTCCACAATTTCTGACCATGGTCTTTGCCTTTTCCTTTGGCTGAATGCTGAATCATACATATTTTCATAGAGAGTGTTCTCACTTCACTGAGAATGCCTGATCACTTAAGTGGCTGCATACCCATTCCACGCTTCACCTGCTAATCCTCTGTAAGGTTCAGTAATTCATTTAGGATAATTACTAGTTTAATGTGTTTCTTGATTTAACTTCTTTGATGCCTTTTATTTTTCCTAATGCTTTTTTAAACACCTCAGTTCATTTTGCATCTTATACAGTTTACAGTTTATATTTTTAGGCTAAGAAGTGGTTTTACAAACAGGATGGTACCAAACAGGTAGATTATCCACACTAGAGATTGTATTTTTAGAACGCAGTGTGTACAGATACAATTGCCTAAGGGAAAGTGAAACTAACAAAATAATCAGCTGGTGAACACTATTTTAACATATCTTTTACATAAAAGACAGTCAGTCATTTGTCAATCCAGAAATCTTGCTTTTTTTTTTTTTTTGAACATGTATCCTTTCTTTTTCATTCTTTGAAGAAATACTAACTTTGAGAATTGTGATGTACTAAGAAACTCGTTTCATATGTGCGTATTTTCTGCTTTTCTAGGGAGACAGAAAACAGAAGCTGATACTGGCTGTATAGTTTTATAGATTCTTGCATTAGAGATTTTCCTTGAATGACATAAACATCAAGGGAAGGCTGTCCAAATATTAGCTTTATTCTAGTACACGGCTTTCATTATTACTTTTGTTTTCCATCTCCTCGTTGACCAAGTAGACCTCCAGGGCTAATGCAAGCCATGGTCTCACGTTTCTGTGGTCGACAGCATTTACATTCAGCTCCTTTTTGCACTTCTTTTCTATGTTATACAGCTTTTGAGGAACACAACGGTTGAAGTAGGTAACACTGTCACCACGAGAGGGAGAACCTTGTACTAAGAGAATGTTGCTCTATGCTACTGTGCAGGGACAGAAAGGGATTTTAAAGCTCTTCGCTGCAAGGTTGAATAAGAGGAGAGTCCCCCGCCAAGGGGGTGCTCACACCAAAGACTGGGAGGCCTTCCAGGAGAGAGGAATGCTTGAACTCCATACAAGGGACTTACTCTTCACCCATGCCACTTAGAGGAAGAGACTGAATCTCCAGTATCTGCTGCTGCTCTTTTTTTTAATGTATGAATATCTTCTTAAAAATCTATAATTCCTATTTATTGATGGAAGAGGTGTCTTTCATTTATTGGAGTCTGAGCTACTTGTTCACAAGTATCTTCAACAAGTTTTGTTGCCTTTTGGGGTGCCCTGTTTCCTTTGTCCGAATGCCAGGTTGTAGATTGGACTGCTCTATAACTCGCAGGTGATCCTTTAAATCTGGAATTTATTCCCAGTTTCATATGTGCTGAGCATTCAGGCCCCTGGATCCTTGCTCCAAAGTTAAGGAATTAACTTATAACAAAGCAAAATCAAGTTAATTTCAAAGAAATTTCTTACAACGAAACAAACCAGAAAATTGGTGGTTTCCCATAAATTCTACCCATAATGAGCTTTTGTTGTCAAACATAAGGTAAACAGGCTGCTCAGGTCAGGCAGGATGTACTGCATAGCCTTTCTTGTCAGCATCAGTGACTTACATTCTTAATTCTGAAAACTGATTAGACCGATGCTCTGTGGGCCAAATTCTACCAGCAGGACCCACACGCTCTTTTATTGACCTCAGTGCATTTGTTATGACAGGGAAAGCATACATAGTCCTACAGAAAGCTATAGTCCTAAAAACTGGGGTTTTATACACCCTTCAAGATGTCACAGGACTGTTACCCATAATTTAGCATGTTTCTGCCCAGGGTTTCTATTCTTCAGAAAACTGACTCAAGATTTGATTTCACTCCACCAGGCAGATTTTGCTTGTGTTAAGGGCTCTGTGATTAAGTAGTCTCTCCTTGCTGGGAGGCTTAATTCAAAAGAACTACACAGAGCAGGACAGCTGCTTACCTTTGAACAAGGCATGGGACTTTTTTTGTCCAAAGAGTCATAAATAGCCTCGAGCCTTTCATTCCACAAGTATGTAGCCTCTTTGGGTTTGATTAGTGATGGCGTGTTCATCTTAAACAAATCAATAGCGAGCCACAACAGCTTGTGTAGATACATGCTACACAGCAGTCGCTTTTCCCTGATTTACACCCTTGCTGTGTCATTTTTCTGTTGCCAGAACAACGTGAAAGCATTTGGTTATTTGGATGTTTGGAGTTACTTTATTCTAGGTTTGCGACTTCTTTACCCAGAAGTGCACAGGTCATACCCTTTCTGTAATGGTGATCACCTATTTGTCTGGGTGAAATAAAGTTGTTTCTTTATAGTATCTGATTATATAATCCCAAACTCAAGACCATACATCAAGCTTTTCTGTGGACTTGCTTTTATAAAAAGTGGTATTGCACTGGGTATGCAGGAGAATGGAGGGGAACCCACGTAGTCTAGTGTGATTTTAGCGTTTCAGCGAACAGGAAGGACACCCTCGAAGTGCACACAGCTGAACAGCGAGAAAATCCATTGCTGCTGATTATACTGGCTAAATTGATGTTTGTAGACTTTGCAGAAGAGCTAGCAAGCGTTACGTGTTGTGCGTCTCGTGAATCCTCTGGCGCGGGACACACCACTGTAGCCCCGTGCCTAGAGAGGCTGGGTTTAGCTGCTGGCCCCTTGCCACGCTAGTGATTTCACTGTGCTCTCTTTATGTTTCATGATAGGCTCGTTGGCAAAGATAAGCAGCAAAAGCCCTTACGGCCTGGCTTTTTTCTGGTTTGGAGGTGGATATTCAGGATTCCCGAGGCCTTCTTCAGATTCTTTCTCTTAGGTTCTTCCTGTATTTCTGATGTGAATCCCTGTTAATCTTTTCTGTGCTAGCGTGAACCAGAGTGTGTCCGTGTGCCTGAAGGCGAGGGCACAGTTCTTCTGTCTTTGCAAAAGTACGGAGAAGGAGGAACCTGCTTCTCAGTTCCCGTTTGGTTTATTTGTTGGTATTTGCTTTTGTTTACGTTCTGGGGCGGGCTGCCGTCTTCAGCAAGGGACTGGGAGTGGGAAAGAAGCAGAAGGCATGAGGAAGCATGTGCCTGAGCCTAAGTGAAGCAGCATTCCTCTGTATCCCAAGCAGTTACAGGGAGATTAGTATAGCAGCAGCAGTATTGCCCCAGCGTGTTCCTTTTTCCACACATTTCCCTTTCTTGTTCCTCCTTCCCTGTTGTGGCCTCTTACACTATTTCAGTGGTTTCCCAAAAAAAAGAGGAGGGTTAGATGGAGGTTCTTGTGGCTGTCCAAACTGAAATTAATCTCCAAACCAGTGAATACCCCAAAGTCTTTGTTGTATTTTCCTGAGTGATATCTTGGCGAGTGGCAAGCCCTGGGAGATGTTTTATGTTGTTAAAACAGAGGGGTAGGCTAGGGGAGGCATGGGCTGATTGGGATTCAGTAACCTGCTTGCCTTTGTTATTAGTGAGCTTTATTTTGTTTTTCTTACTGTTTTCATTTTGAGGTACTTAAGAGCTTATATGCCTGTCATTAAAATTCCTGCTTTTCCCACCATAGCCCTAGAAGGGGCGGTGAAAAAAATCCTTTATAGATATACACATGTATTTGCAGGATGGGGGAGGGAGTTGTCCATGCACGTGCGTATCTGAGTGAGAGGGAGAAAACTAAAGTTAGCCTTGATCTGTCCGTCTGTTTTGGGGTGGCCACAGCGAGCTGCCGCTTTGAAGAGCTGATTGCACTACAGAACCTTCGCCTGGGCACTGTTAAAATAAGGACTGTATATTGGGAACAGGGAAGCTTTTTAGGTTTTTTTTATCCACACTTACACATGCCCTTTGCAAAGTTTGCATCTGACAACTTTGTGTAAAACCACTACTGACCTTTTTGCTGTATCCATTTAGCTCTCTCTTCTTTCTGCAACCCCCCCAAAACGGCTTGTCTCCTTCCCAATTTCTGTCATTTGACTTACATGTTTTTGATAATTCTCCTATCTGCTAATGAGATCTCTACATTTAGTGGGAGGAAGGAAAACGAGGCATGTGAAAGTGTGGCTGGGAGACTGCAAATCCCCCTTTGTTTTGGGGCATTCGTGTACTTTTACTGAGAGCTGATTTCTTGGGGGCTGGGTGGGGTGGGGAGGGAAGTTTGTGCTTTTTTGGTCTGGATAAGGCTTTTTATTTTTGCACTAAGTATGACTGCACTGCACTGCATTGCACTACTGAAATGTATTTACATGTGGTGGGATTGGAAGGGGCCAATTAAGCAGGGAGTGAGAAGAGAAAGGGAGAGGCACAGAAAAGAGGATGTACCGTAAACCTAACCAGGGTGAAAGAGAACTTTACTTAAGCGACTAGTCAGACACTGAGATAGCTGTATCGGATAGCTTGTAACAAACAAACAAACAGTAACAACAAGCACTTACAGAAACTGAGGAGATATCACAGGTTTCAGGGTGCTACAGACCTTTTTCCTAGAGAGTGTTCTTTGGGGCTGTGAGAGGGTGAAGAGAACTGCTCAGCATGAAAACCAGCGTAAGGCTTCAACAGACAGATACCATTTCCTCGTTCAGATATCACAACTTGCATCGTCAGGTGGCATCTCTTCAGAGAGCTTCGACTGTGATTAGCATCCTTTCAGTATGAGCGTGATCTCTCAGCTCAAGAAGTGAAGCCAGACAGCAGGCTTACCAAAGGGGAAGGTCACTGAAAAAAAAGCACTTCTTTCTGAGGCTGTTACGGGAACAGTGCAATAAACAGTCATCCTGAACACTCGACGAAAGGTGTTCCAGTCAAGCCTGTGGGGCAGAGGGAGCAGGAGGGACACGTGGGCAAGAAAGGGTGACAGTTAATTCAGTACAATAAAGACTATTCCTGCTTAGGCAAAGATGCTGTCTAGCATTTTAAGATCTTCAGTCTGATTTCTCTCCTCAGACAGATAGTCGAGCATTATGAAGGCTTTTGGCTGGAACCAAATGAAATCTTAAGCCAGATGGTATTTTTACAGTCAAGATGCATGTTGGCCTCTGCCCTGGTCATTAAGTTTGTAACAAACGTAAGACAAAAGAAAACAGTAGTAATGTGCAGCAGGATCCATCTCTGCTGTAGTTCTTTGTGGTCTATAAGCTCTCGAAATTTTGTGTTGAATCTCTGCGGTGAGACTATAATCACAACTTCAGCCAGAAGGTTAAACAGGATCACGAAGAATGCACTGTGCTGTAACTGGGAGAAGAACGTAAAACAAAGCAGATGCTCGGGTCCTGCAGTGTAGGGACCGCCTGGCCAATTTCCACAGAGCTTTCCTGGACAAAAGAAAGGGAAGTAGGTATCCAATCGGTAAGGAAATTCTAGAGTAATTGAGTGATCAGAAATCTATTCGTGACCTGAAGCGAAGACATTTTGGCTTCATTAGTACCGAGGAATGGCTAGTCCAGACCTTACACAGAGCTGCAGAATGCAAAGCGGATTGATGCTGCTCAGTCCGTTGGGCTGTCTCGTTTGACAAAAAGGTATCAAGAATTAGAGGAGGAATAATCTACCAGTAGCAGGTCCTGAGTGGGAAGGAGCAAGAAGGTTCCAAGTCTGGAACCAGGAGAGACTGGAGTTAAGGATATGGTTTTATGGCAAGCTCTGAGATTCCCACTCTTAGATTTCATCCATCCTGGCTTGAAGGGGCTGGAAGAGAAGAACTGGAGACATGCCCTGACGTAGTGTTAGAGGAACTACTGAGTGACTCTTCCCTCGAAAGCAGGCAGGGCAGTAGAACACACAGTCTCTTTCTGAGCCGTCTGCAGGAATCCTGTAAGACGGAAAGCACTGGAAGGTCGTCTTCCGGTAATGAGGCAGTGGATGCCCAACGGAAGCACAGCTCATTTGAGAGCCAGCATCAAACCGTGGCAGGAGAGCACCTTTAATTTGTAAAGTGGCGTTTGTTTCTGCGAGAGTAGTGACAGCTACGGAGTCATGATACGGGAGGAAATGAAGTCTCTCTGCTGAAGTTGATTCAGGTTATGAGCCAACACCCCCCTTTTTTGTTTAGGTGAGTTTTTGTTTTGTTTTCTTGTTTAAGGCAGCTGCATATATTGCTACTGTCAGAGTGGATTTGCATTGTCAAAGAGGAGTAATGGACTGCTCCGGAAAAAAAGTGAAGCTGAGGGTTTACTGAGCCTGCTGTGTCCAGAGTGCCTTTCCTGCTGTGGTAAAATAAAGAACTTCTGAAGTTTGAGCTGTTCTGGCTGACTGATTGCTGCATATTCCTCCCTTGTGGTGTGACCTGATGGCAACCAGGTTTGGACAAGGCGAGGAACACTGCATGCTTGCAATGCTACGATAAGATGTCATTTGCACTAGTTTTTAAAAAGTACTGCAACGTGAAGAAGTGGGCTTTGACCCATGCTCCAAAGCCGGGTTTGAATTCAGTCTGTTTAAACCTGATTCCAGCCGACTCACTTTCACCAAAACCCGTCTGGTCCATGTAAACAGGTACCAAATAATTTTTAAAAGCCACATTCCAGCGTATGTTCCCACTTAGTTACCGTGCTCAGCCCGATGGGTTCCTGGGCACAAGTGGGCTTGTGTGGTTTTAACAGGAGTTATTCCTTTTTACGGGGTCGGTTTGAAACTAGTTTAACTGGAACTGCATTTAAATATAGCACAAACTCAATTTTTTTCAGCATGGTACGAAAGCCCCATGTAGACAGTGCTTGACTGAGAAACCAAGGATAACTTGAGGTTTATTTTAAGAAGCCAAAACATATGTTGCTGACTAGAGATGCCACATAACTTAATGCCCTAATTTTTTCTCCAGATGGAGAAACACTAACTTCCATAATTCTCCTCCATTTGTCATCCTGCTTCGTCGTTTCACCTTTTCTCTTGAATGAAGATCATTTTGGCCAGTGGGCTAGATCCAAAACAGAACTTCCCTGTACTTTTTGATCATTCTGTTTCTGTACGTTCCTTTCCTTGACGTTGACAAGCACTACTGAGGATCAGCTGGAGTTTTTGCTGGGACTGTGTGGCGTAGTTAGGGTTCAAGAGGATGCTAGTGATGTTTTCAACATTCTGATAATTTTAGAGCTTACCCTTGAGGAAAATGTTACATTTCAGAAGTTCCATGGGAAAAAGAAAATGGCAGGAATCACGATGGAGCTTCAGTCACAGTGCTGTAGCCAGGTTTGGAGGGACGCACTTTTGGTGGCTGGTGATGCTGACATTTGCAAAGGCAATTAGAAAGCTAAATAGGGAGCGTATGCTTTCTCATCCCTGCTGTACTAAGAGAATTTATGCTGATGGGACAATCCCAGAGTAACCTGTCAGTGTTCATCACTTTGTCCCTAATGGAGGAGGCTAACCAATCTGTCACGTCACCTTAGACAGTCTGAATTTGCTCCAAGACTGCTCCCAAACTGCCTGCCAGCCAGGTGCCCTCCCTCATTGATCCTAGTGTCACACTGGTTGGTGGTTTGTCACATCAGCCAAGTGAACCAAGAGGTAGCCTTGGCCCCAGCTAGGAGCCTTTTACTTTTCTTTTTCCGTTTGGTTTTCCATCGAACCAGGAGTGCAGTCAGCGATGGGTAGATGGCAGGTCAGCTGTTGCTCCGGATGACAAGAATGGTAAAGCCACATGGCAAATGAGCTACTGTTGTCCTCAAGGACACTGGTAAGGCTAGAGACCAGGCTTTGGTTGCTGGTGTAGTTATAAACCTACAGCTTCTGCTGCTTGCCCCTCCAGCTTGTTTTGATCAACTATGCTGTTGCCCTCGAATACGCTTTGTGTGTGAAAACCTGAATGCGGTCATTCTGTTGTCTGTCTTCTCTCTTCTGCATCACGGATGTGGCACCAACTTACTCTCACAACAAGCTTGAGTTTTGTTTTGCTGTTGTTATTAACATGTAATTCTACTGTAGACCAAAAAATACGAAAAGGAAAAAAAATCAGTTTCAAGACATAAAAGACCAGTGAGTGAAAGGTGAAAACTTTAGGAAGAGAAGGTGTGAGAGAAGCAGTGGTTAACTGTGTTGTTAGAAATCTCAGAATAGCCTTACCTATTTCTTAACCAATGCTTACCAATCATCCGGTAGTAGGGTTAGATAGCTTTCTTGGCTCATTCGTACTTGTATCCTAATATATATATATATACTTTATTTTTGTTTCTTTGGTATTGCTGTTGCACATCATGTTGTCTTTTATAATGCCTGATTTTTATTGTATTGTACTTTATCGGTCTGCTTTGGTTTTGTTTTCCTTTTGAAGGATGGGAAAAGTAATGTTTCCTTTTTGTTTTGAGTTTTCGAGAAAAAAAATGCACTGGAAGTAAACACAAACACATTTTGCCATTTGAAAAAAAAAAAATGGAAAGCACACAGCCACGCAGTGGAAAAGGCTAAGGAAAAGCTCCCCTCTTCTTCCTTATTTTGGAAGCATCCTCTAAAAGATACGCTAGAAAGAAAACAAACATTCTCAAACAAAAGAAGAGAGAAGCCTCTTTGATCCTAGCTCTGCAATCTGGAGTATTTTAGAACAGTGTTTCGTGGGGTGGGGCTCCTAAATGGCCAACAGTCACAAACCCAGAACCGCCTGGGGCAAATTCATCCCTGGTGCACGCAGGTTTAGGAGCGATGAAGTCAAAGGAGGTACACCAAGGATGGATTTAGCCACATGCGTGCAAGGTACAGCTGCCTTCCCCGTAGTACCCAAGTCCCCACTGCTAGGTTTTATTGCTGTCGAAACGGTTGGTCTTCTGGCTGTGTTAATGGCATCATACCCCTTGAACAATGGTTCAGGGTAGGCAAAATGCTTTTCCACTGAATAAATCAGTTCCGGATGCACCTTGGTGTGACGCTTTTTGCCTACCAGCTGTTACCCACTCCCAGCCGTGAGCTGATACGATCGAACTCTGGTTGAAGAGCCTGCCTTTGCCAGAAAAATGGACTTGACTATTAAACATAGTAAAACTTTTGCGTACTTAACTACTATGATCCAGAAATGGCCCTTGCACTTTTAAGGCATTTGGAAACATCCTCTCTGTCTTTCAAAATGGCAACAGTTCTTTAGCGAGTAAAGAACCGGACTCACAGGCATGTGGTCCCTGGGCTCATCGCCCCAGGTTCTTCCGGCATCTTTCCGTGTCCAGTCTCCGTAGTGCTTGGTCAGTTGAGCAGAGCGGGACAGAGGCTCGCGTTGCGATAAATGCAAAGAGCGTGCATTTTAAAAGGCAGATGATTTTCCTGTTATGCCAGCATCTTTGAATCCCCATATCAGCTGATGGGTTTTCCTAGCCTGACGGCTTTCAATCAGTTGTTGAAACATTGGCTTTCTCCGTTTTGTTTTCTAAGGAGGGAATGTGGGGTGGGGAGAATAATGAGTTGTTGTTTGTAACTTCACAGTCCTGATAGTTGGTTTGTATCTTCCATATTTTATGCAAAAACAGACATTATAAGTCAATAAATAATTGTGCCCTAGGTTGAAAGTTAAGTGTTCAGGAAAGGAAAAAAAAGGTTGGCATTTTTCTACATTTTTGTGAAGACTCTTTTGGAAAGGAAGGGTACATATTTTTGTTGTGTAGTATTTTCTATTTTTGAATGCATTTTCTTGGTACAAGACTGTTTTGTGGAATTTTTTTTCTTTTTGGTGAACACATTATTTAAAAAAAAAAAAAGAAAAGAAAGAAAAAACTAATTGAAAAGTTTGCCCTTAAGGATATGCTGCAGTTTTGAGGTTTAAAATAAAAATAAAAATAAAAAAAAAATTCAAGGCGCGTGTTAAAAGTTGGGGGATTGTATTGTTGGGAGTTTTTTTGTAATTGTTACAAGAAGAAGTTTGTAGCCACTGCTGTTTATTTTGTTTCAGATGAGTAAGTAAAGGGATTGTTCTTGTGTTATTCTTTTTTTTTTTAAAAAGAAAAAAGTTATTTATGAAATGTCACAAACACTGGACTGTGAGTTTGTGTGGAAGCATTTTACCACCCTGTGTCTTCATAGAGCTGTTGGTGATCCTACTTCTCATTACTCTGCCTTATGATTTCCTGAGCAAATCTTGGGGGGAGGGAGGGAAAAAACTAAATGCATTTTTTGAGATAGAGACTCGGGGGGAAAAATGCAAACCAGTGTTTTGGAATCCCAAAGCCAGGCCATCAGCTCTACTTCTTCTCCCGTCTACCACAGGAACGAGAAAGGCTTGCAGTCAGTGGCGGAGAGAGAAAACTCCCGTTACCGAGACGTGGCAATGCAGAAGGGGCGCGGTGGCTGAGAGCCGCGGTGCTCATGGTGACCTCTGTAAATGACATCCCAGTTTCTCAGTCAACGGTTCCCCTTGTTTGCCTGTCATCCAGCCAGTGGCTTTTGTGGCCGACTCACCAACCCGTGAGGATGGTTTGCATTTTCAGTCGCTAATCAAGCCTTTTTGGCACCCCAGCAGTGGGAGTGACCAGCAGGGAGCACTACTCAGTTTGATCACTGGTTCTGGATTTGAGGAGAAGTAGAGGCTGAGGGCGACCAAAAAGGTGTGCCGTGTTCTCAGTGTTTGAAGAACAGGCTTAAAAAGACTAAAGCAGTGCTCTAGACCCTCATGGGACCAGAGAAAAGGGAAGGAGGAAGACACCAACAGCTGTAACAAAAACTGGAGATATGTAACTGGGCTACACTCAAGACCAACCAGACTCTTTTCCTTCCTGGACAATAATGCAGCCAAATCTTGAGACTGTCAAGCAGACAGAAAGCTGAATGTGGCCTTCATTTCTCCTGCCTTTCCTTTGTATTCTCCCTCCTCCTTTGCCCTGAGATTTCTTCTCAGTGAGCTCCCGCTCCACTGAGCACTTTTCTGCCCTCCACCTAAACTGCCCTTGCTTTCAAAATGTGGGTTCAGTCAGGACTGAGTAAAATCATGTGCCTTCTTTTTCCCCTTTTGTAATTATACCAACCTCCTCCCCTTCCCCGACGTAACACGCGTGAGAGATGCAGGAGGAGGCTCTTTAGAAGTGCTACTTGTCTATAGGTGTCCAGCCAACCAGTAAGGTGGTGGGGAGGGGAAGGGGAGCGGAGAGATGCTAATAGCTCCTTTCCCTTTCCCCACGTAGCAGGTCTTCCCAAGGAGACACCCTCCACCACCACCTCCTCAGACGCTCCTCTCTCCTACAGAGCAGTCGCGGTGGGCGTGGGGTGGCTCTTCTCTCCCATTCCTGTCCTGGCGGAGCGAAGCACTCGCTCCATTTCCACTCATGCCGTTTGCAAGCAGCTACATCGACAAGACAAATGCAGTTTGTGGCCTTATCAAGATGACTTTTAAACCGTGGAAAGACAAAAAGGCAACTCATTTCCCACCCAAGCTTAGCATCACTTCTAAAAACTCAGTCCATTTAGACTCCTTTAATCTCAGTCCATTTTCACGATGGTGGCGAAATAGAGCTTAAACGCTAGACCGCCCGGTCTCATGCTTTCTTTGCTGCCACCCCTGCCCTCTGCTTGCTCTGCTTCCTTCCTGCTGTATTCCCTGCCTCACGAGGCAGCCCTAGCCTTTGGTGAAAGGTGAGAGGAGCCGGTGGGATCCTGCCTCGGGAAGGGTAGTTGATGGATCGTTTTCAGCGTTTTAGCAGAAGGATATACCAGCTGCCGCAGCAAATGCGGATTATGATGGGCTGACTGCAGTATTTTTAGGGCCAATAAATCCCACCCAGTTGCTGGAAGATGGGTTATTCCCAGGTCAGAAGCATGGAGAGGAAACGACGTGTTGGCGCAGTGAAGCGGCAGCTCGCAGTCTGGAGCTGCTCGTGGGCAAAGGAGGTGTAGTCAAAAAGACAGGGACCCACCTGCTGCCCGGCTTCCCTGCGGGCTTGCCCACTGCGCACTCAGCACCCCCAGCTCTGCAGAGGATCCGGCTGCGCCGTAGGGGCTTTTCCTGATTTTAAGAACCGGCGCAAAGCAGCTCCCCAGTAGTGTCCACGCGGTGCACCCGCCCATGTGCTTCCTCTGCACAGCGGGAAGCCCCACGCAGGCTTCCCGGGAGTTTACCCTTTCAGAAAAACACCTGTAAAACCTGTAGCACCTGGGTGATGGGAACGAAAAAATTCCTTGATCACTTCCATAAATGATCCTAACTGAAAACGTTGTGAACAGGAGACTGGGAATTTATTCTTTAGGCTGGGCCCTAGAGCCAGGGAGGAGCAGCAGCATGGGGAAGGGTGTAGTAATTCCCCCGTTCCCAATTAGCAGTCCGCACGTGTGCGTGTACATACAGAGAAAGGGTGTATGCCTACCCATCTTTGGTGCTGATGGACTTACTTGCCCAGGGCCTACTTCTGACACACTTAGAGAACATAGGAATAAACTCTTATCACATGCAATATTTCCCCAAAAAAGGGGGGAGAAAGGGAGGAGAGCAGTGCAGGCAGTCGGGATTGTTAGGGTTGGATTACTTTGCATCTTCTGTAAAACTGTAATTTCAACAGTGCCTTATTCCTAATAGATGCTGGCACTTGGGACACACACACGAAGTATCGGTGAAAGACAAAACTAGGGAGAGTCAGACGCGTGCATCCGTGAGACAGAGGTCATTTCGTCATGGGAAAGGAAGCTGTATTGGGAATGACACGGCTGTGTCGGAATTGAAAACAGTTCAAATATTCAACCTCTAAAGCAATTTCCCCTTCCACCACCTCCTGCCTTCCCTCCTTGCCAATGGTGCTGCCCAAGAATAGCTGCCTACACTGAGGCCTGTCACTGCCCCATTTGCTTTTGGCGTTGTCAAGTCCAAGGAGTTCAGCATAGTCAAGCTTTCCACTGCTATCGTGTTTTCCATGGGGTATGTGAATGCCAGTTATTTTGCTTTAAATGCACTTTAAAAAACAAACAAACAAAAAAAAATCAAATCAAAGCTCCAGACTGTTTCAAATGCATAGGGGAGGATAGTGCATACGTGTTTGAACCCAGTTCACTTTATCTCCAGTTAAAACGTACTCCATGCAGTGTGTATGTATAGAACAACGCGTTTGCATACAAACACACACGTCAACCTTAAACATCGGCAGACTAACCTTTCTCCTTAAGCTCATGAAACCAGACGCTCCACAAACGCAGCAGCAGCAGAGGAATTACGGTTGGGCTCTTTTGAAACAGATCACACAAAATCAAAACAACTGCTTGGTCCTTTCTGTACGGTCAATAATTACAGAAGGAGTTGGGTTGTAACCAGAATAAAAAGGAACGGTGCTAACTGAGTGAACGGGCAAAAAAAAAAAGAAAAAAAAAACCAATGACAAAACCAGAACTCGGCCCAATAACGCAGTTTGACTTTTACGCTAATTCTCGACATTGGGTTGGTTTGTTAACCTTTGTTTTGTTTTGTTTTCTGTGGAAAAAAAAAATACAAAATTGCGTGTAAACTGATCCACCACCACAACAACAGCAAAAAAAAAAGAAGCAAACAAACAAAAATGCATCCTGCCCTGAGGAAGCCCTTGTTTATGGAGGATGTCAGAAGTCTCAAAACTCTCGGCCTTGCTCTCACGTACCACATGCTCAATCAGTCCTTTTTTTAAAATGTCTGAAACTGAAAAAAAAAAAAAAAAAGAAAAAAGGAAAAAAAAAAGAACAAAAAAAAAGAAAACAAACCTTTTTGAAGCACCTTACGTGGCTTCCCATTCCAGGAGTGGGAGCCGCCTTTTTTCTTTGAGCACCTTACTGATGTGTTAATGCTATCTGCTGTCTTTTTGTTACCCGTGGGCCCAGCGGCCGGCTGTTGGCACCTGCACGCGAGCGCGCAGGGAGGGGGCGAGGTACGGCCAGGCGCGCG